>NC_134895.1:6916566-6991566 GCF_041734735.1 Babylonia areolata | reverse complement strand
CCATGTCTTGGTCTGCGTGTGTCGGTGCATGGGGGGTTTAAGTTCTTTTGTTTGTATTTAGCAAGGCGGGGAACACATGGATGCATGATTATCAAAATCGACAGACTGTACTTTGTTGAGCTCAGTTTGAAAGAGAGACAGACAGACAGACAGACAGAGACATATAGACACAGAGAGAGACAGAGACAGAGAACTCAGAACTCAGAACGTTTTTATTCAAGAATTAAGATTTTAGGCATAGCCTATTCTTCCAACCTGTCCTTGCTAATCTACATCTATTACAAATAGCACACACATAAATGAAAGGAAAAGGTTTTCATGCAGAAGGGTATACATAATGAAGACCCCCCCACCCGCACCCCCCCCCCCCCCCACACACACACACACACACACACACCCACATCCGTGCACACACATGCATACACACACTGACGCTCGCGCGCGAGCGCACACACACACATACACACACACGCGCGCAAACACACTGACAGCACCCCCTCCCTCCCCCCACACACTAAGATTAACAGATGGATAGGACAGTGAGTCAGAGAGAGAGAGATGTCATCAATATAGAAGTTCCAGAAACATCCGGGTGTTCAAAAGGTACAGTATTGTTACTGTCTCTGAAATCTATGTGTGGCACAGAGAGAGACAGAGAGAGGTATACGGATAGGTATTCAGGAACGGTTCCAAACACATGATTACACACACACACACACACACACACACACACACACACACACACACACAATTTCAGATATACAAGTCCGAATGTTGCCGTTGCTAGATACATACATACATATAGTCAATGGGAGAGAACAAGAGAGAGATAGAGACGCTCGGAAAAGATAAGAGTTGTCTAACTTTTCCCGTAATATCCGGCACGACCCTTCTTTCACTTCTCTCCATGGATCTCTGGGTTCTGAGGTTCTTTCGCTGCCTTCGGTTTGGAGAGCTCACAGGCTTCAGCGATTTGTTCACACAGTTGTCTGCCCCTGTTGAGGCCCAGGAACTGATCTATCTTGATGATCTGTCCCACAGGATCCTGCAACAAACAGCAGTGGATGTTTTTACTTCCCTTGGACTGTCGACCGTCAGTGAAATTCACTCACTATCTGGAACTGGTGACACCTGTTCTTCAGAGTTAATATATAGATAGATAGATAGATATTGATTTCGAATCTCCTGATGTATGAGTGTATGTGCTTGCTTCTGTTTTATGTTTGTGTTGTTGAGGTGTTGTGTGATTTGGTATATGCATTATTTGAGCAATGCGATGTATGTAATTGGTTTTAGAATATTTGGAGTATCGTAACTTAGTGGTTTTAAGATTTGTGATATTGGTGTTACATGTTCTGATATGGGATGTGCATATTATTTACGCATTGTGATAGACAATATGTATGAAGAGTGTTGCAATGTGTGTGTGTGTGTGTGAGAATTAATGTTTGAGTGTTTGATTATGTGTCTGTGCACAGTAATTCTTGTGCGTTTTCGTTTTAGTGTTTAAATGCATGTTTCACACATCGGTTTTAAACTTTGTACTGCGCGATTTGTTTTTTGTTTGTTTGTTTTTGTTTGTTTGTTTGTTTTTTGTTTGTTTTTTGTTTGTTTTGGGTTTTTTGGGGGTTTTGGGGTTGTTGTTGTTTGTTTGTTTTTGTTTTTTTTTGGGGGGGTTGTTTTTGTTTTTTTGTTTGTTTGTTTTGTTTTTGTTTTTGTTTTGTTTTGTTTGTTTTTTCACATGGAAATGTGCTGTAGATATTGAATTATTACAGCTACTAAATTATCATCATTAATCTCCACTCGGACATTGTCCCAACTGAGTTATGGATCTTGTGTTTGGTTGTTAATGGGTAAATCAGCAAAAGCAGTCCATCCACGAATTGAAGTTGCGTGCTTTTATCTTGCCAGTACATCGAAGGTTATTTCTAAGACTGCTTATTGGCAAATTTTCAGTCTTTCAGTGCTTTATATATATATATATATATATATATATATATATATATATATATATATAGATAGATAGATAGATAGATAGATAGATAGATATTCGATTTTTCTTATGATACATTTTAGTGTCTTATTCACCTTATATTCGTTATTTCATCATTCATGGGCTGCTTTTGATTATCACTTTACCCGAATTGTTTGATAACACCACCAGACTATGACTGGTGTGTCTTGATCACTTGCCATCAGAGGATGACAGGTCATTGTCAGTTTCAGTTTCAGTAGCTCAAGGAGGCGTCACTGCGTTCGGACAAATCCATATACGCTACACCACATCTGCCAAGCAGATGCCTGACCAGCAGCGTAACCCAACGCGCTTAGTCAAGCCTTGAGAAAAAAAAAGAAAAAAGGGTGAATAAATAATAGATAAATACATTTAAAAAAATTAACTACTACCACTACTAATAATATGTATAAGGTGCAAAAACGTGATGAAGTCAACTTTAAGCGTACATAAATAAATAAATAAATAAATATGATATAAAAAGGTAGTAGTAGTAATAATAATAATAGTAGTAATGATAATGATAATAATAATTGTTAATACAGGGCCACAGGGGACGAAACTGCAATCCTATCCAGTATACAATGGGTTCTCTCCCTCAGTGAGAGAATTCCAATGGTCCTCAAGTGCAGTCTTTCAACGATCTATGCAATCATCCTTACATTTCCCATTTTGATTTTTTGCATAGTTATTTTGAAATAACGGAGAAGTTGTTTGGTTGTTACCTGCATTTGTTTTCCCCACTACTCAGTTGTACACACACACACACACACACACACACACACACACACATATATATATATATATATATATATATATATATATATATATATATATATATATATATATATATGTATGTATGTATGTATATGTATGTATCTTGTGCGACTGACACGTCCGTAACATACGAAAGATATACGATTTTACATTGATTTTCAAAGGACCAGTGACACCATTTATAAAATCAGATTACTGTCAGCGAGATCCGTTTAGTGCAGGATATCCACTAACTGACCCAAAGATCTGAACCATTTTCTTGTCACCGCGTCCTGCGTAAACTCACATTCAGAGAATAAACCGGTCTCACATTCACAGATTTGTTGGTATCGCATTGTGAACGGTATGCGACGCTGTTTATAGCTCCTACAAGATAGTAAAGTCTGACACTCCGATCGTCTCATCAGACCATTTCTTTTTTGCGAATGAATGCCAGAGCTGACAAGCAGACACTTATGTAAGATCAAGGACAATAAACGAATAAAACGATAAGTTTGTTTTCATAGTATATTTCAGATGGATAGGTTCATTGAGCAACTTTCACAAAATCGAGCTAAGTGGTTTCCAAAACAGAAAGTTATCATTTTATACAAAATTCAGATGCATTTTTCACAAAACATCCTCACACTAGGTAGTTATGTTTGGCAGGCAACCGTCCGCATTTTTCTGTGTCTTTTTCTTACTTACTTCCCCATCAAGTTGGACCTTGTAATTGGAATGAACTTCCTCTTTCGTTTCGTCAGGTCTCCACAATCAGCTCTTACAAGTCTGGCCTTGAATCCCATCTCTTCCCAGAATAGCCTCCCTTCCCTGCCTCTTCTTTGTCTTCAGTTTTTTTTTCAGTTTTAAAGTTTTAAAGTTACGCATGCGTTTGAATGACTGATGCGAAAGCGCTTAGATTTGTCTCTGCACAAGATTCAGCGCTATATAATAATAATAATTATTATTATTATTATTATTATTATTATTTTCTCCTCTGACGAAGGTGGTTCAACCCACTTATTCATTCTAAAAAAAAAAAAAAAAAGGTTTTCTGTTGTTTTGAACCCTAACCCTAACAACCCTAACCCTAACCCTAACCATAACCTAACCCTAACCCTAACACCCTAACCCTAACCTAACCCTAACCCTAAACCCTAACCCTATCAGGTATGAATGGTGAAAAGATAGAGAGACTATAGAACAAATCATGTATGAATGGTGAAGAGATAGAGTGGCGACAGAACAAATCAGGTATGAATGGTGAAGAGATAGATAGAGTGGATATAGAATAAATCAGGTATGAATGGTGAAGAGATAGATAGAGTGGCTATAGAACAAATCAGGTATGAATGGTGAAGAGATAGCTAGAGTGGCTATAGAACAAATCAGGTATGAATGGTGAAGAGAGAGAGTGGCTATAGAACAAATCAGGTATGAATGGTGAAGAGAGAGAGTGGCTATAGAACAAATCAGGTATGAATGGTGAAGAGATAGAGTGGCTATAGAACAAATCGGGTATGAATGGTGAAGAGATAGAGTGGCTATAGAATAAATCAGGTATGAATGTTGAAGAGATAGATAGAGTGGATATAGAATAAATCAGGTATGAATGGTGAAGAGATAGATAGAGTGGCTATAGAACAAATCAGGTATGAATGGTGAAGAGATAGATAGAGTGGCTATAGAACAAATCAGGTATGAATGGTGAAGAGATAGATAGAGTGGCTATAGAACAAATCAGGTATGAATGGTGAAGAGATAGATAGAGTGGCTATAGAACAAATCAGGTATGAATGGTGAAGAGATAGAGTGGATATAGAACAAATCAGGTATGAATGGTGAAGAGATAGAGTGGCTATAGAACAAATCAGGTATGAATGGTGAAGAGATAGAGTGGCTATAGAACAAATCAGGTATGAATGGTGAAGAGATAGAGTGGCTATAGAACAAATCAGGTATGAATGGTGAAGAGATAGAGTGGCTATAGAACAAATCAGGTATGAATGGTGAAGAGATAGAGTGGCTATAGAACAAATCAGGTATGAATGGTGAAGAGATAGATAGAGTGGCTATAGAAGAAATCAGGTATAAATGGTGAAGAGAGAGATAGAGTGGCTATAGAACAAATCAGGTATGAATGGTGAAGAGATGGAGTGGCTATAGAACAAATCAGGTATGAATGGTGAAGAGATAGAGTGGCTATAGAACAAATCAGGTATGAATGGTGAAGAGATAGATAGAGTGGCTATAGAACAAATCAGGTATGAATGGTGAAGAGATAGATAGAGTGGCTATAGAACAAATCAGGTATGAATGGTGAAGAGATAGAGTGGCTATAGAACAAATCAGGTATGAATGGTGAAGAGATAGATAGAGTGGATATAGAACAAATCAGGTATGAATGGTGAAGAGATAGAGTGGCTATAGAACAAATCAGGTATGAATGGTGAAGAGAGAGATAGAGTGGATATAGAACAAATCAGGTATGAATGGTGAAGAGAGAGATAGAGTGGATATAGAACAAATCAGGTATGAATGGTGAAGAGATAGAGTGGCTATAGAACAAATCAGGTATGAATGGTGAAGAGATAGATAGAGTGGCTATAGAACAAATCAGGTATGAATGGTGAAGAGAGAGATAGAGTGGATATAGAACAAATCAGGTATGAATGGTGAAGAGATGGAGTGGCTATAGAACAAATCAGGTATGAATGGTGAAGAGATAGAGTGGCTATAGAACAAATCGGGTATGAATGGTGAAGAGATAGATAGAGTGGATATAGAACAAATCAGGTATGAATGGTGAAGAGATAGAGTGGCTATAGAACAAATCACGTATGAATGGTGAAGAGAGAGATAGAGTGGATATAGAACAAATCAGGTATGAATGGTGAAGAGATAGAGTGGCTATAGAATAAATCAGGTATGAATGGTGAAGAGATAGATAGAGTGGCTATAGAAAAAATCAGGTATAAATGGTGAAGAGAGAGATAGAGTGGCTATAGAACAAATCAGGTATGAATGGTGAAGAGATAGATAGAGTGGCTATAGAACAAATCAGGTATGAATGGTGAAGAGAGAGATAGAGTGGATATAGAACAAACCAGGTATGAATGGTGAAGAGATAGATAGAGTGGATATAGAACAAATCAGGTATGAATGGTGAAGAGATAGATAGAGTGGCTATAGAACAAATCAGGTATGAATGGTGAAGAGATAGAGTGGCTATAGAACAAATCAGGTATGAATGGTGAAGAGATAGAGTGGATATAGAACAAATCAGGTATGAATGGTGAAGAGATAGATAGAGTGGATATAGAACAAATCAGGTATGAATGGTGAAGAGATAGAGTGGATATAGAACAAATCAGGTATGAATGGTGAAGAGATAGATAGAGTGGATATAGAACAAATCAGGTATGAATGGTGAAGAGATAGATAGAGTGGCTATAGAACAAATCAGGTATGAATGGTGAAGAGATAGAGTGGCTATAGAACAAATCAGGTATGAATGGTGAAGAGATAGAGTGGATATAGAACAAATCAGGTATGAATGGTGAAGAGATAGATAGAGTGGCTATAGAACAAATCAGGTATGAATGGTGAAGAGATAGCTAGAGTGGCTATAGAACAAATCAGGTATGAATGGTGAAGAGAGAGAGTGGCTATAGAACAAATCAGGTATGAATGGTGAAGAGATAGAGTGGATATAGAACAAATCAGGTATGAATGGTGAAGAGATAGAGTGGCTATAGAACAAATCGGGTATGAATGGTGAAGAGAGAGAGGGATCAGGTATGAATGTAGAGAAGGATTCTATAAGAGAAAAGAGTTATTTAAAACATCAACAACAATCCCCCCACTCCCCCCAAAAAACAACAACAACAACAACAATAAAAAAAAATTTTAAAAAAAAACAGAGGATAGGGCTGTCAACATTTGATGGTCAGTTTGGTTCATGTATTTTTTTTAGGATGTTTGCCAATGTTACATGCTAGAACACTAGCTGAATGATAATACTTATTTTGTTTTCGTTGTATTGTTCAAACTTCGGAGTCGAATGACTGAACAAAAAGCACTATACCCCTACCCACCACCCACTCACATAGGCTTTAAAGCTATTGACAGTTTAAGGATCAAAGTTTCAAGTGTTTCTGTTTATATGTCTCTCTGTCTCTCTCTGTCTCTCTCTCTCTCTGTCTGTCTCTCTCTCCCCTCATAGTTTTTATCCCTCTTTGTCTCTGTCTCTGTCTCTCTGTCACTCTGTCTCTGTCTGTCTCTCTGTCTCTCTCTCTCTCTCTCTCTCTCTCGAGGCACGCAAGGTATGCCAGAAATGCTGTCGCCCCAGCAATTCTCAGCCACTTGATCTGTGAAATGCGTGCGTGTGTGACACTGGGAACGTGATCGGCCGTGGCGACCACGCACTGTTTTCAATACCATTAACCCCTGCTGAGGACTGGCAGTTGACGTTTCTTGACCTCCGACACTTGGTTCGGTGTTGAGTATTGTTGTTCTTGTACTCCGACGACTCGTTGTTAGGCCGGGGTTTGGCTTGTAGAGGTGGTGTGTGTGTGTGTGTGTGTGTGTGTGTGTGTGTGTGTGTGTGGCGGGGTGGTGGTATAATGGTGATTTTATTTTTTGAGAGTGAGGGTGTAAGTGGG
This sequence comes from Babylonia areolata, assembly GCF_041734735.1. Classification (NCBI taxonomy): domain Eukaryota; kingdom Metazoa; phylum Mollusca; class Gastropoda; order Neogastropoda; family Buccinidae; genus Babylonia; species Babylonia areolata. Next base: position 6,984,132 of record NC_134895.1, on the reverse strand, counting down.
TGTGGCTGGGGCGTCACGGTGGTACAGTGGTGTAGATTTTTGTGCTGTGGATTAAAAAAAAAAAAAACATTTCGGGTGACAGGGAAGGGGAATATTCTGCTGCATTTTGTTTGTTTGCTTGTTTGTTTGGCTTCTGTCGTTTTCTTTGTCTCTTTAATTTTCTTGTGCTATGACTTTGTTTGTTTCTCTTTTTCTTCGTGTTTTTTTTCTTTTTTGTACTGAATTTGATTGTCATTTTGTTAGTGGCTTAGTTGTTGGTGGTGTTTTGTAGTTCACTTTCTTGTTCTTTCTTCACTGCTTACGTGTTTATTTCTTCTTTCTTTTCCCCTGCCATCTTTCTAATATTCACTCTTCCTTGTTTTCTTCCTTTCTTTTTGTTTGTTACTGTTTCTTTCTCTCTCCACCCCCCCCCCCCTTCTCCCGTTTAAAACGAAAGTGATATTACGATCAGCAGATGTGTGTGTGTGTGTGTGTGTGTGTGTGTGTGTGTGTGTGTGTGTGTGTGTGTGTGTGTGATACAAAAAAACAAAACAAACAAACAAACAAACAAACAAAAAAACCAGTGCTCCTGGAGTGAGAGCCCTGTTGGAAGGGAGATAAACAACAGTGTTTCTGGAGTGAGAGACTTGTCGGAATGGAGATAAACAACAGTATTCCTGGAGTGAGAGCCCTTTTGGAAGGGAGATAAACAACAGTGTTCCTGGAGTGAGAGCCCTTTTGGAAGGGAGATAAACAACACTACTCCTTGGGTGAGCCTTGTTGGAAGGGAGATAAACAACAGTGTTTCTGGGGTGAGAGCCTTGTTGGAAGGGAGATAAACAACAGTGCTCCTCGAATAAGAGCCCTGTTGGAAGGGAGATAAACAATAGTGCTCCTCGAATGAGAGCCCTGTTGGAAGGGAGATAAACAATAGTGCTCCTGGAGTGAAAGCCTTGTTGGAAGGGAGATAAACAACAGTACTCCTGGGGTGAGAGCCCTGCTGGAAGGGAGATAAACAACAGTACTCCAGGGGTGAGAGCCTTGTTGGAAGGGAGATAAACAACAGTAGTCCTGGAGTGAGAGCCTTGATGGAAGGGAGATAAACAACAGTGTTTCTGGAGTGAGAGCCCTGTTGGAAGGGAGATAAACAACAGTACTCCTGGAGTGAGAGCCCTGTTGGAAGGGAGATAAACAACAGTACTCCAGGGGTGAGAGCCTTGTTGGAAGGGAGATAAACAACAGTAGTCCTGGAGTGAGAGCCTTGTTGGAAGGGAGATAAACAACAGTGTTTCTGGAATGAGAGCCTTGTTGGAAGGGAGATAAACAACAGTGCTCCTGGAGTGGTAGCCTTGTTGGAAGGGAGATAAACAACAGTACTCCTGGAGTGGTAGCCTTGTTGGAAGGGAGATAAACAACAGTACTCCTGGAGTGGTAGCCTTGTTGGAAGGGAGATAAACAACAGTACTCCTGGAGTGGTAGCCTTGTTGGAAGGGAGATAAACAACAGTACTCCTGGGGTGGGATCCCTGTTGGAAGGGAGATAAACAACAGTATTTCTGGGGTGAGAGCCTTGTTGGAAGGGAGATAAACAACAGTGTTTCTGGGGTGAGAGCCTTGTTGGAAGGGAGATAAACAACAGTGTTCCTGGGGTGAGAGCCTTGTTGGAAGGGAGATAAACAACAGTACTCCTGGAATGAGAGCCTTGTTGGAAGGGAGATAAACAACAGTTTTTCTGGGGAGAGAGCCTTTTTGTAAGGGAGATAAACAACAGTGTTTCTGGGGAGAGAGCCTTGTTGGAAGGGAGATAAACAACAGTGCTCCTGGAATGAGAGCCTTGTTGCAAGGGAGATAAACAACAGTGCTCCCGGGGTGAGAGCCTTGTTGAAAGGGAGATAAATAACAGTACTCCTGGGGTGAGAGCCTTGTTGGAAGGGAGATAAACAACAGTAGTCCTGGAGTGAGAGCCTTGATGGAAGGGAGATAAACAACAGTGTTTCTGGAATGAGAGCCTTGTTGGAAGGGAGATAAACAACAGTACTCCTGGAGTGAGAGCCTTGTTGGAAGGGAGATAAACAACAGTACTCCTGGAATGAGAGCCTTGTTGGAAGGGAGATAAACAACAGTGTTTCTGGGGTGAGAGCCCTGTTGGAAGGGAGATAAACAACAGTACTCCTGGGGTGAGAGCCTTGTTGGAAGGGAGATAAACAACAGTGCTCCTGGGGTGACAGCCTTCTTGGAAGGGAGATAAACAACAGTACTCCTGGAATGAGAGCCTTGTTGGAAGGGAGATAAACAACAGTGTTTCTGGGGTGAGAGCCTGTTGGAAGGGAGATAAACAACAGTGTTTCTGGAGTGAGAGCCCTGTTGGAAGGGAGATAAACAACAGTGTTTCTGGGGTGAGAGCCTGTTGGAAGGGAGATAAACAACAGTGCTCCTGGAATGAGAGCCTTGTTGGAAGGGAGATAAACAACAGTGTTTCTGGGGTGAGAGCCTTGTTGGAAGGGAGATAAACAACAGTGTTTTTTCTTTAGTGACAGCCCTGTTGGAAGGGAGATAAACAAAAGTACTCCTGGGGTGAGAGCCTTGATGGAAGGGAGATAAACAACACTACTCTTTCTGGGGTGACAGCCTTGTTGGAAGGGAGATAAACAACAGTACCCCTGGAGTGGCCTGGTTAATGCTGCTCTGTTGGCTACACAGGTTTCATGGCCTGGTTAATGCCACTCTGTTGGCTACACAGGCTTCATGGCCTGGTTAATACCGCTGTGTTGGCTTCACAGGCTTCAAGCTGGCCTGGTTAATACCGCTGTGTTGGCTTCACAGGCTTCAAGCTGGCCTGGTTAATACCGCTGTGTTGGCTACACAGGCTTCATGGCCTGGTTAATACCGCTGTGTTGGCTACACAGGTTTCAAGCTGGCCTGGTTAATACCGCTGTGTTGGCTACACAGGTTTCATGGCCTGGTTATTGCCGCTCTTTTGGCTACACAGGCTTCATGGCCTGGTTATTGCCGCTCTTTTGGCTACACAGGTTTCTTGGCCTGGTTATTACCGCTCTTTTGGCTACACAGATTTCTTGGCCTGGTTATTTCCGCTCTTTTGGCTACACAGATTTCTTGGCCTGGTTATTTCCGCTCTTTTGGCTACACAGGTTTCTTGGCCTGGTTATTTCCGCTCTTTTGGCTACACAGGTTTCTTGGCCTGGTTATTTCCGCTCTGTTGGCTACACAGGTTTCATGGCCTGGTTAATTCTGTTGGCTACACAGGCTTCAAGCTGGCCTGGTTAATGCTGCTCTGTTGGCTACACAGGCTTCATGGCCTGGTTAATACCGCTCTGTTGGCTACACAGGTTTCATGGTCTGGTTATTGCCGCTCTTTTGGCTACACAGGCTTCATGGCCTGGTTAATTCTGTTGGCTACACAGGCTTCATGGCCTGGTTAATACCGCTCTGTTGGCTACACAGGTTTCATGGCCTGGTTATTGCCGCTCTTTTGGCTACACAGGTTTCATGGCCTGGTTATTGCCGCTCTTTTGGAGGCACCTCATCAGAGTCCGTCTGCCTCAGTTTGTGTCTTTGATGTGTGCGTAGATCAGCCCGAATTCCACATACAATACAATACAATACAATACAATACAATACAATACAATACAATACGCAAAATGAATAGTGTGGCGACCAATGTTTGACGTTTAGCTTTTATGAATAGCACAGATCTTACAAAACACTCTCCCCCCAAAACTTCACAGAAATAGTAAAGCAGCTTTTGGGCTTTTTTTTTTTCTTTCTTTCTTTTTCTTTACTCCCAAGCGTCATCATTATTTTCTCCGCTAGTCGCTAATCCCTTGATAAGCAAGTACCACCCAAGCCGATTGTGAGGAGACTTCTCTATGCTGTTGTGTTACTCCGCGAAAAATACCCCGGGTGTATTTTGCTGGAAGCTCCAGTCACCAAACAGACATGGACAAAACTGCCAGTGTTGGAAGTATGTTTACACAACTAGTCTTACTTCGGGGGTAACCTTGTTGCAAGGCAGCACAAAGGGTTGATGGACAAGTAGGCCTATGATTCGTTAATTAAGTAATCCGCGTGTGGGGGGTGGGTGGGGGTGGGGGGGATGCGGGTGTGTGCTGATTATCTGGTTGCGGTTTTCTGCAATTTATCTTTATTCTTATCTTATCTGTCTATTATAATCAATGTGCGGTATAGTAGGCTATGTTTATCATTATATTCAAATAATGTTTCTTAATTCTTTTTTTTTTTTTTACATTACGAATACTAGTTATTACCTGCAGTGTGTGGATGTATGTATGAAACGGTGTATGTGATTTTTTTTTAACATTTGTATCTTCGTAATATTCGTAAAAGCTGTTGTTGACGTTTACAGTTATGGTCCCCATGTTGTTTACTTGTCTCTGTTGTGATAATGCACCTGACCAAATTTCTCCAGTTGGAGATAATAAAGTTATTCTTTTCTTATTTTATCTTATCTTATCTTAATTGTGTAGCCTACTTTCTTACCCTCTCTTCCCACCCCCTCTTTTTGCTATCAATCATTGTGCACGCCTAAAGTAATGTTATATGTTCTTGCACTTTTTTCTTGATTTTTTTTTTTTAATCCCGCTTCCCCCGTCCCGCCTCTCACACACACCCTTCCAATATTATGTTTGTTTTTTTCTTTCTTTCTCCAATCACTGACACTCACCCTCTCCATTTTAGATTTTGTACTCTATCTTTTCCACATTCTGTTCTCTCTGTCTGTCTGTCTGTCTGTCTGTCTGTCTCTCTTCCTTTCTTAGTCCCCTCCCCCTTGCCTCCCCTAGCCCCCCACCTCAACCGCCCCCTTTTCATTCGAATATACAGAAATGTCGATTTCTAATTAATACTAACAATCATTATCATAGGAATGATAATAATCCAAATAATAATAATAATAATAATATCATTTATTTTCAGTCATCATCTTAGATGAACAGACTATGAATAAATAAACGAACGTACTTGCACTTGTTTTCCCCCACCGTCATTTTTTTTTTCTATTACTTGTTTACTCACTCAGTTGCTTACTTATTTTCTAAGCCTGTTTGCTTGCGGGCCTGTTCTGCAATACAGCGATGCCAGGGAGGTTAATGAACGAACAACACAAAAGTTCCATTCGCCGTACTGCTGATGGGCTGATCGCGAGGGTGGTTTCAGTGTTCTTTTCTTTGTTTAGGACAACTTCACTGAAGACTGGCTTGTTTAGGACATTTACAGTGACTTGAGGCTGGCTTCTTTAGGACAACGTTTACAGTGACTGAAGGCTGGCTTGTTCAGGACGTTTACAGTCACTGAAGGCTGGCTTGTTGATGACAACGTTTACAGTCACTGAAGGCTGGCTTGTTGAGGACAACGTTTACAGTCACTGAAGGCTGGCTTGTTCAGGACATTTACAGTCACTGAAGGCTGGCTTGCTGATGACAACGTTTACAGTCACTGAAGGCTGGCTTGTTCAGGACATTTACAGTCACTGAAGGCTGACTTGCTAATGACAACGTTTAGTCACTGAAGGCTGGCTTGTTTAGGACAATGTTTACAGTCACTGAAGGCTGGCTTGTTCAGGACATTTACAGTCACTGAATGCTGGCTTGTTCAGGACAATGTTTACAGTCACTGAAGGCTGGCTTGTTCAGGACATTTACAGTCACTGAATGCTGGCTTGTTCAGGACATTTACAGTCACTGAAGGCTAGCTTGTTCAGGACATTTACATTGACTGAAGGCTGGCTTGCTGATTACAACGTTTACAGTCACTGAAGGCTGGCTTGCTTAGGACATTTACACTGACTGAAGGCTGGCTTGTTTCGGACATTTATAACCATTAGAGGCTGACTTGTTTATGACATTTACAGTGACTGAAGACTCGCTTGTTAAGGACTTCTCTCCATTCCTTTAATCCATTGACTGAAACAGAAGTTCATGAAATCCTGAGTTTCAGTTTCAGTTGCTCAAGGAGGCGTCACTGCGTTCGGACAAACCATATACGCTACACCACATCTGCCAAGCAGATGCCTGACCAGCAGCGTAACCCAACGCGCTTAGAAATCCTGAAAGAAATGACAATAAAATCCTGTGAGCTCGATCCTATACCAGCCTCGGTCTTTTCCCAGTGTGTCTCACAGCTCCTCCCCACAATCACCAATATTGTCAACTCGTCCCTTCTCACTGGAACGTTTCCATCCACTCACTTTCAAACCTGCAATCGTCCGGCCTCTTCTGAAGAAACCATTCCTGTCCAAACTCCTTGAAAAAGCTGTCCTGAAGCAGCTCAACAACCACCTTTGTTTCAACAATCTCATCCACCCATTTCAGTCTGCCTATCGCGCTGACCACAGCAGCGAAACCACTATCCTCCACATCCTGAATAATCTGCTGCTAGCGTCCGACTCAGAAAAAAATTCCCTTCTCACTCTTCTCGACTTGTCAGCCACCTTTTACAAGATAGACCATTCAATCCTTCTTTCCCGTCTTCATTTTACAATTGGTATCAACGGCACTGTTCTGGACTGGTTCAAATCTTATCTCACTGATCGATTCCAGTCTGTCATTGTTGATGATTTCCAATCTGAACCCGTTAAATTCGAACATGGAATCCCACAGGGGTCTGTTTTAGGCCCAGTGCTCTTCACACTGTACACTGCTCCTCTCGGTGAAATTATCAACCGCTATAATGTCAGTCATCATTCTTATGCTGATGACGCTCAACTCCAAAAGAGAGATACCCCTGAAAAATTGTCGTCGCTCTTGCAAGAAACATCCAACTGCTTCCTGGACATACAAAACTGGATGACTCCAGATCAGATGTAAGGGTAAGGAAAGAGGCACTGGGTGGATCTCCAGATCAGATGTAAGGGTAAGGAAAGAGGCACTGGTGGATCTCTTCAGATCAGATGTAAGGGTAAGGAAAGAGGCACTAGGTGGATTTCCAGATCAGATGTAAGGGTAAGGAAAGAGGCACTGGGTGGATCTCTTCAGATCAGATGTAAGGGTAAGGAAAGAGTCACTAGGTGGATCTCTTCAGATCAGATGTAAGGGTAAGGAAAGAGTCACTAGGTGGATCTCTTCAGATCAGATGTAAGGGTAAGGAAAGAGGCACTGGGTGGATCTCCAGATCAGATGTAAGGGTAAGGAAAGAGGCACTAGGTGGATCTCCAGATCAGATGTAAGGGTAAGGAAAGAGGCACTGGGTGGGTCTCTTCAGATAAGGCTCTCCTAACACACACACACACACACACACACACACACACACACACACACGTACGCAAGCACACGCACGCGCCCGCCCGCCAGCACACACACACACACACACACACACACACACGCGCGCGCGCGCACGCACGCACGTACGCACGCACACGCACGCGCACGCACGCCAGCACACACACACACACACACACACACACACACACACACACACACACTGATTTACTCACTCACCCACACAGCATGGAAAATTCCCCACAAACGTACTCAATAAGCTGGGTGTTACTGCCGCAGTTTCGCCACTTTCGCTCCGTTTAACCAGTTAAAAAGAAAGGGAAATGGGCTAATTTAATAATCAGGCCCTTCACACGCTAACACACCACAGCCCTCGCCTCCACAGAGGTAATTTTGGCATTTTACAGCGATACTGGGAAAGTTGGAGGGTGGTGTGTGTATGTGTGTGTGTGTGTGTGTGTGTGTGTGTGTGTGTGTGTGTGTGTGTGCGTGTGTGTGTGTGTGTGTGTGTGTGTGTGTGTGTGTGAAATATGTAAATAGACGAACAACTACACATATTACTGCCTTTCCCATATCAGCTTATACTTTTCTCAGACCACGGTTATGTTTTTGCTTGTTTGTCTTTTTTTCTCCTTTCTGATTTTTAGTAAGCTCCGTCTGTGGTCTGAATGTTAGATGCTGGTTTCACACTGCAGCTGCTGAACGCACTGATTATTTGCCGTTTGTGTCAATGCAGAGGCGAAAGATGGCCATAAGGAAGTGACTGACTGCAGAGATGCAGTCATTCATGATTAGTCAGTAAGAAGATTTCTATATCAATTCTGATCGCATGTAAAAGCGGAACTTCTCATATTCAGCTGGAGCACACACAAAAAATTTTTTTTTAAAATAAAACAAAATAAAATAAAAAACAGACAACAACAACAAACAAACAACAAAAAACAAAACAAAAAAGAAACATGCTCCATACCCGCACACACCCCCAGTCCCATTCTCTGTGTCAGTGTGTCCTGTCTTTTCCAGCGAACTGTCCATACCACTGTTCTCTCCCTATCCTCTCTCTCTAACGCGCACACAACCACCTCCGACACCCTCAATCCTCCCCGTCGACACCCCCACACCCCACCCACCCACCCACTCTCTCTCTCTCCTCTTCAACATAAGCTCGTCATCGTCGCATATCTGCCCGCAACATCCAGCGGCGGAAGTGAGCTGCGGTGAGCACTTCAATCCCGCGGCGCCAAAACAGTTACCCATCAGAAGATTCAAAAGTGTCAACAACATCAACGACAAAATCTTGAAGGGAGGAAACGTGAGAGAGGAGCTGCGGAAGTGAAGGAGGGAGATAACGTTCCTGTTATTTCGAAACACAACAGACACATCATTGGAGTGCTTGCTTTCTGTACACAGACACATCATTGGAGTGCTTGCTTTCTGTACACAGACACATCATTGGAGTGCTTGCTTTCTGTACACACACACATCATTGGAGTGCTTGCTTTCTGTACACACACACACATCATTGGAGTGCTTGCTTTCTGTACACAGACACACATCATTGGAGTACTTGCTTTCTGTACACACACACATCATTGGAGTGCTTGCTTTCTGTACACAGACACACATCATTGAAGTGCTTGCTTTCTGTACACAGACACACATCATTGGAGTGCTTGCTTTCTGTACACAGACACATCATTGGAGTGCTTGCTTTCTGTACTACACAGACACATCATTGGAGTGCTTGATTTCTGTACTACACAGACACATCATTGGAGTGCTTGATTTCTGTACTACACAGACATATCATTGGAGTGCTTGATTTCTGTACTACACAGACACATCATTGGAGTGCTTGATTTCTGTACTACACAGACATATCATTGGAGTGCTTGCTTTCTGTACACAGACACATCATTGGAGTGCTTGCTTTCTGTACTACACAGACACATCATTGGAGTGCTTGCTTTCTGTACTACACAGACACATCATTGGAGTGCTTGCTTTCTGTACTACACAGACACATCATTGGAGTGCTTGCTTTCTGTACACAGACACATCATTGGAGTGCTTGATTTCTGTACTACACAGACACATCATTGGAGTGCTTGATTTCTGTACACAGACACATCATTGGAGTGCTTGATTTCTGTACACAGACACATCATTGGAGTGCTTGATTTCTGTACTACACAGACATATCATTAGAGTGCTTGATTTCTGTACTACACAGACACATCATTGGAGTGCTTGATTTCTGTACTACACAGACACATCATTGGAGTGCTTGCTTTCTGTACTACACAGACATATCATTGGAGTGCTTGATTTCTGTACACAGACATATCATTGGAGTGCTTGATTTCTGTACTACACAGACATATCATTGGAGTGCTTGATTTCTGTACTACACAGACACATCATTGGAGTGCTTGATTTCTGTACTACACAGACACATCATTAGAGTGCTTGCTTTCTGTACTACACAGACATATCATTAGAGTGCTTGCTTTCTGTACTACACAGACATATCATTGGAGTGCTTGATTTCTGTACTACACAGACACATCATTAGAGTGCTTGCTTTCTGTACTACACAGACACATCATTGGAGTGCTTGCTTTCTGTACTACACAGACACATCATTGGAGTGCTTGATTTCTGTACACAGACACATCATTGGAGTGCTTGATTTCTGTACTACACAGACACATCATTGGAGTGCTTGCTTTCTGTACACAGACACATCATTGGAGTGCTTGATTTCTGTACTACACAGACATATCATTGGAGTGCTTGCTTTCTGTACACAGACACATCATTGGAGTGCTTGATTTCTGTACACAGACACATCATTGGAGTGCTTGATTTCTGTACACAGACACATCATTGGAGTGCTTGATTTCTGTACTACACAGACACATCATTGGAGTGCTTGATTTCTGTACTACACAGACACATCATTGGAGTGCTTGATTTCTGTACTACACAGACACATCATTGGAGTGCTTGCTTTCTGTACACAGACATATCATTAGAGTGCTTGATTTCTGTACTACACAGACACATCATTGGAGTGCTTGATTTCTGTACACAGACACATCATTGGAGTGCTTGATTTCTGTACTACACAGACACATCATTAGAGTGCTTGATTTCTGTACTACACAGACACATCATTGGAGTGCTTGCTTTCTGTACACAGACACATCATTGGAGTGTTTGATTTCTGTACACAGACACATCATTGGAGTGCTTGATTTCTGTACACACACACACATCATTGGAGTACTTGCTTTCTGTACACACACACATCATTGGAGTACTTGCTTTCTGTACACAGACACATCATTGGAGTGCTTGCTTTCTGTACTACACAGACACATCATTGGAGTGCTTGATTTCTGTACACAGACACATCATTGGAGTGCTTGATTTCTGTACACAGACACATCATTAGAGTGCTTGCTTTCTGTACACAGACATATCATTAGAGTGCTTGATTTCTGTACACAGACATATCATTAGAGTGCTTGATTTCTGTACACAGACACATCATTGGAGTGCTTGCTTTCTGTACACAGACATATCATTAGAGTGCTTGATTTCTGTACTACACAGACACATCATTGGAGTGCTTGATTTCTGTACACAGACACATCATTGGAGTGCTTGCTTTCTGTACACAGACACATCATTGGAGTGCTTGATTTCTGTACACAGACACATCATTGGAGTGCTTGATTTCTGTACACAGACATATCATTAGAGTGCTTGATTTCTGTACTACACAGACACATCATTGGAATGCTTGCTTTCTGTACTACACAGACACATCATTGGAGTGCTTGCTTTCTGTACTACACAGACACATCATTGGAGTGCTTGATTTCTGTACTACACAGACACATCATTGGAGTGCTTGCTTTCTGTACTACACAGACACATCATTGGAGTGCTTGCTTTCTGTACACAGACACATCATTGGAGTGCTTGCTTTCTGTACACAGACACATCATTGGAGCGCTTGCTTTTTGTACACAGACACATCATTGGAGTGCTTGCTTTCTGTACTACACAGACATATCATTGGAGTGCTTGCTTTCTGTACTACACAGACATATCATTGGAGTGCTTGCTTTCTGTACACAGACACATCATTGGAGTGCTTGCTTTCTGTACACAGACACATCATTGGAGTGCTTGCTTTCTGTACTACACAGACACATCATTGGAGTGCTTGATTTCTGTACACACACACACATCATTGGAGTGCTTGCTTTCTGTACACACACACACATCATTGGAGTGCTTGCTTTCTGTACACAGACACACATCATTGGAGTGCTTGCTTTCTGTACACACACACACATCATTGGAGTACTTGCTTTCTGTACACACACACACACACACACACACACACCAGACAGACCACAGCATTGGAGTGCTTGCTTTCTGTACACAGGTCCCAAAAGAACATATCCCTAACTTGTCCGCATTAGTTTTCTGTTAACTTGTTTCTTGTTAGGTTGGGCTTAAATAAGCCATTCTTGATGCCGCTCACATTTTTGTGTTTATGTGCTAATGTTGTGTTGTTTCTTTGAATTAAAACAACAACGTTTGAAGCAGACGAGAGGGGATTAAAAGGAGAGAACTCGCGAACTCGGAAGGTTGGCGAACATTCAAAATCAGAGACAAAGCCATGACACACTCACTCACAGCCAGATATACTGAGAGACAGAGATCTGACACACTCACAGCCAGATATACTGAGAGACAGAGATCTGACACACTCACAGCCAGATATACTGAGAGACAGAGATCTGACACACTCACTCACAGCCAGATATACTGAGAGACAGAGATCTGACACACTCACAGCCAGATATACTGAGAGACAGAGATCTGACACACTCACTCACAGCCAGATGTACTGAGAGACAGAGATCTGACACACTCACAGCCAGATATACTGAGAGACAGAGATCTGACACACTCACTCACAGCCAGATATACTGAGAGACAGAGATCTGACACACTCACAGCCAGATATACTGAGAGACAGAGATCTGACACACTCACTCACAGCCAGATATACTGAGAGACAGAGATCTGACACACTCACTCACAGCCAGATATACTGAGAGACAGAGATCTGACACACTCACAGCCAGATATACTGAGAGACAGAGATCTGACACACTCACTCACAGCCAGATATACTGAGAGACAGAGATCTGACACACTCACTCACAGCCAGATATACTGAGAGACAGAGATCTGACAATCAGACACACAGAACAGACAGACAGAGAAGGAGACTGGAGCAACATTAACATGAACGTCAACAAGGCGTGAAAGGAGGGGTGGAGGGGGGCTGGAAAGGTAATCTATGTGGCACTGTAGCGGAACCGCGAAGGAGCGAGATAGCGGATGGAGAAAGCAACTAACCCCGCGTCAACTGATCAGCAGCCTCTGTGCTCAGCTAGCTGCCCAGCCCCGCTGCCAAAGCACTGAGCTGATAGGAAAGGAGGAGTGGCAGCCGCGGTAACATAAAACAGACCGCCACGCGCGGCACCCGGTTCTCCATCTTGCTAGAGGCTGGCAGCGTTACATTTCACACACTGCTGGTGGACAGTGGAAGAGTGTAGACATTTTCAGCCAAAATATTTAATCGTTTTTTTGCAGTAAACTGCGACAATAGGTATGGGAAAGAGTATTATTTGTTAAAAAAAAAAAAAAAAAAAAAAAGCTACCAAACGATCTTTTATTTTTGATATCTCTCTCTCTCTCTCTCTCTCTCTCTCTCTCTCTCTCTCTCTCTTTATCTTGACCATAATAATAGTAATGATATCGACTGATGATAATAAGAATTACAGTATTAATGATGTTGATAATGATAATAACAACAACTGATAATAATAACGATAACAATGACAATAGTAACAATAATAATAATAATAATAACAACAACAACAACAACAACAATAATAATAATAATTAAAGCAACAAATAGTTGCCTTAGACAGTATCAGTATCAGTAGCTCAAGGAGGCGTCACTGCGTTCGGACAAATCCATATGCGCTACACCACATCTGCTAAGCAGATGCCTGACCAGCAGGGGCTAAAAAAGAAAGTTGGAAAAAAATAGCTTGGAGGTTGGAGGTCCCACAAAAAACAACAAACCAAAACAACAACAACAAAACAAACAAGAAACCAACAGCCGTGTGTGTGTGTGTGTGTGTGTGTGTATGCCATCACCTTTATCTCGTTTTCTCTCTTTGTCCTCCCCACCACCCCCCCATACCCCCTCCTGTAAGTTTTCGTCATAGTTAACATTTTACAGCTGAGTAAACAATTTCTCCCTCCCTCACTCTCTTGTCCAGTTGTTTATATACATTAAAACCAAGGTAATTTTAAGACACAACAGATTTGCCAGCTTAAAACTCACTCAGTACGGCCAGTCCTCTCTTCTCCTCTACACAGACCCCTCGGATGTCCAGTGGGTGTCTCAATGACCCAACCTTTAGCTTCCGTCGTCAGAACTGTGGTATTCTTTGTCAACATTCACGTCTTCAGTATAAGAGCCTTCCGCTTGCAATATTTTGATGATGGTAATTGGGGTGAAACGCTGTTAACGTCGTCTCTTTCGCCGTTCGTATGGAAAGAGTTATTAATTAGAGAGACTCAGAAAGAGAGGGAGAGGTGTTCGCGGCAGGCAGTAGCCTCCAGCAAGATGGCGGCATGCTGGCGCGCGGCCGGCCTCCCTTCTTCCTCTCCATGCTGTTGAGCGCGATTTGCCAAACTCCCCGCTCTCTTCGCCTGTCACGTCAACTCCACCACGTGCTGCCAGCTTTGTTCCGGATGGGTCCAAAGCGGTGTGCTGTCCTTATGTGTGAGTGCAAACCTCCTGCTTCTTCTTCTTCTTCTGTTTGACTCACTTGCGTAAACAAAGTGAGTCTATGTTTTAACCTGATGTTCGGTTGTCTGTGTGTGTGTGTGTGTCTTTGTGTCCGTGGTAAACTTTAACATTGACATTTTCTCTGCAAATACTTTGTCAGTTCACACCAAATTAGGCATAAAAATAGGAAAAATTCAGTTCTTTCCAGTCATCTTGTTTAAAACAATATTGCACCTCTGGGATGGGCACACACAAAAAAATGAAGCCTAATTATGTGCAAACTGCATTTACTGTTATATTTATATTTTTTTTGTATTCTCTAAACTTGGCACTTTGATCTGATATTCTGACCCAACAACAAGAGCAGTCATTATTATCATTTTTTATTCAAACAGGAACTTCTTTTGCTAAGCATGGAAGTTTTTATTTATTTTGGAAACGTTTTGGTACAGATAGTAAAAAAGGGAAATTACTCTGTTAATGCTAGGGGACTTAACTTGCTTAAAACTGATCTTTCTCATCTTAAACATTACATTTTGAAATTATACTCAATGCATAAAAAGCTTGGATTTTTTTTAAAGTGTATCACAAGTGAGTCTTATAGGCCTTGCCTCTCTTGTTCTTCTTGTATTAGTATTTGTATTACTCTTTCTGTCACAACAGATTTCTCTGTTTTCTTCTTCTTCTTCTTCTTCTTCTTCAACTGATGATGACTGATGGAGTCCCCCGTCGGACCGACGGATGAGTAGGCAGGCAGGCTTATCTGTCGGTGTGTGTCCTTATATGGGAGAAGAGGCCGATTCTGGATGCACAGCACTTCCTACAGGTGTTGCAAGGGAAAACGTCTCCAGAAGTTAAGCCCTGCTTCCTTCGCTCACGCTTCTCCTTAATGGCCAGAGTTCTCTTGTTTTCAAGCGTCGTTATGCCACTAGAGCACAGCATCCTCCAGCGAGAACGGTCAGGGGCATCAGTTTCCCAGGAAGCGATGTGTGTGTCACAGGCTTTGAGGTTTGTCTTCAAGGTGTCCTTGAAGCGCTTGCAGTGTCTTTCAAGTTCGCGGTGGCCTTCTTTCAGCTTGCACTGGCGTTCTGTGAGCTAGCTGGTTGGTACATGGACTCCTTCTTGCTGAGGCTGATGGTGAGTCCAAAGCGCCCGCTGGAGGTTGAGAACCTGTCCATAATGAACTGCATGTCCTCATGGGTGTGTGCAGCAAGCGCGCAGTCATCAGCGAAGAGGAACTCTCTCAACAGTGCCTCAAACACCCTGGACCTGGCGTGGAGTCGCCGCAATTTGAAAAGTTTGCCATCTATGCGAAACTGAATGTAGATGTCCCGGTCACAGTCTTGGAAGGCGTCAATCAGCATGGCAGAGAAGAGAATGGAGAACAGTGTGGGTACAAGGACGCAGCCCTGCTTCACTCCATTTACCACAGGGAACGGATCCGACATGTTAGTATTTTCCTGTACTCTCGCCTGCATGCCATCGGGGAATCACACAGTCTGTATTCTATCTGTCTGCCTGTCAGTCTGTATTCTGTCTGACTATCAGTCTGTATTCTGTCTGTCTGTCTGTCAGTATGTATTCTGTCTGACTATCAGTCTGTATTCTGTCTGTCTGTCTGTATGTTAGTCTGTATTCTATCTGACTGTCAGTCTGTATTCTTTCTGTCTGTCTGTCAGTCTGTATTCTGTCTGCCTGTCAGTCTGTATTCTGTCTGTCTGTCTGTCAGTCTGTATTCTATCTGACTGTCAGTCTGTATTCTGTTTGTCTGCATCTCAGTATGTATTCTGTCTGTCTGACAGTCAGTCTGTATTCTGTCTGTCTGTCTGTCTGTCTGTCTGACTGACTGTCAGTGTGTATTCTGTCTGTCTGTCTGTCTAACTGACAGGCTGTATTCTGTCTGTCTGACTGTCAGTCTCTGTTCTGTCTGTCTGACTGTCAGTCTGTATTCTTCTGTACGTCTGTCTGTCTAACTGACAGGCTGTATTCTGTCTGTCTGACTGTCAGTCTCTGTTCTGTCTGTCTGACTGTCAGCCTGTATTCTGTACGTCTGTCTGTCTGTCTGTCAGTGTGTATTCTGTCTGTCTGTCTGTCTAACTGACAGGCTGTATTCTGTCTGTCTGACTGTCAGTCTGTATTCTTCTGTACGTCTGTCTTTCTGTCTGACTGTCTGTCTAACTGTCCGGCTGTATTCTGTTTGTCTGACTGTCAGTCTGTACCCTGTCTGTCTGTCTGTCTGTCTGACTGACTGTCAGTGTGTATTCTGTTTGTCTGACTGTCAGTCTGTATTCTTCTGTACGTCTGTCTTTCTGTCTGACTGTCTGTCTATCTGTCCGGCTGTATTCTGTTTGTCTGACTGTCAGTCTGTACCCTGTCTGTCTGTTTGTACTCTGACTGACTGTCTAGCTGTCAGATCTCACACACCCCTCCCTCACCCCCACACCCCCCTTCCCCCCGACCTCCCACCAACAACTTCTCACCCTCCTCCTACTCTCTTTCTCTCCCCTTATACCTCCTTTTCCTCCCCTTCGCCTCACACCCCCCCCACTCTCCTCCCACCACCCTGCCCCCACCCCCCCCCAACCCCCTTTTCCACTCACTCTCTCGTTCCTTTCCACTACCCTTCTCCAGCTCATTTCCCACAACACTGACTGATTTCTCCAGGGAGGGGGTGGAAGGGGGGGGGAGGAAAGGGGGGGGGGATCCGGCACAGTCTCTCGAGGGATGTTGATGAGGCTGGTGTTAATTGAAGGGTAGGGGGTGTCTAACCTTTTGACACGCCACGGGCACAGAGAGAGAGACAGAGACAGAGAGAGAGAGAGAGAGAGAGAGTAGAAGAGTAAAGGTAGGGCTCGATATTGCCATAAATAACTGTATAAATCATATGTAAATATGTGTATATAGAACTATGTACATGACATATGATCTATGTGAATGTGTGTGTGCAGGCAGAACAGAAAAACTGTGTTGTTGTCGGAACAGGAACTTCTGCGTCTGTCCGTGGGCTGCAGCTCTCTCCTTCATTCGCATGTGTGTGTGCCAGTGGGCTTGTGGGTGTGTGTGTGTGTGACTGTGTGTGTGTGTGTGTGTGTGTGTGTGTGTGTGTGTGTGTCACTGTGTGTGTGTGTGTGTGTGTCACTGTGTGTGTGTGTGTGTGTGTGTGTGTCACTGTGTGTGTGTGTGTGTGTGTGTGTGTGTGTGTGTGTGTGTGTGTGTGTGTGTGTGTGTGTGTGTGTGTATGTCACTGTGTGTGTGTGTGTGTGTGTGTGTCACTGTGTGTGTGTGTATGTCACTGTGTGTGTGTGTGTGTGTGTGTGTGTGTGTGTGTGTGTGTGTGTGCCAGTGGGCTTTAATGCGTGTGTGCCAGTGGGCTTTAATGTGTGTGTGCTTAGTGGGCTTTAATGTGTGTGTGTGCCAGTGGGCTTTAATGTGTGTGTGCCAGTGGGCTTTAATGTGTGTGTGCCAGTGGGCTTTAATGCGCGTGTGCCAGTAGGCTTGTGTGTGTGTGTGTGTGTGTGTGTGTGTGTGTGTGTGTGTGTGTGCCAGTGGGTTTTTATGTGTGTGTGTGTGCCAGTGGGCTTTTATGTGTATGTGCCAGTGGGCTTTAGTGTGTGTGTGTGTGTGTGTGTGTGTGTGTGTGTGTGTGTGTGTGTGTGTGTGTGTGTGTGTGTGTGTGTGTGTGTGTGTGTGTGCCAGTGGGCTTTAACAAAACTGTCCGTGATTATCATGAGAGCACAGTCTATCGGTATATTTCCAAAAATCGAGACAACTAGATAAAAAAAAAATTCAATATCAATTAACATTTACAGGGACAGAGAGAGAGGAGGGGTGGGAGAGGGGGAGAGACAGAGGCAGACAGACTGAAACACAGAGTCAGAGAGAGACACAGAGAGAGAGGGGGGGAGGGAGGAGGGATTGAGAGAGAGACAGAGAATTGAAATGAACTAATTTTCTGAGGGTAATGGAGTAAGGAAGACAATGGTGTTCGTTTTTTGTGTTGTTTTTTTTTCATCCGGCCCTCGAAAGAGAAAGAAAAGAAAGAAGAAAAGGAAGAGACAGAGAGAGAGACAGGGATAGAGAGAGAGGTAGAGAGAGACACAAAGATGGTCTGGTAGGAGAAAAGAATAGTTAGCGGCGCCACAAGTGAGCAGGAAATCACTGTTCTCTGTCTAGGGGTCTAGCAGCAGGCAGCCTGTTGGCTGACTTTCTTTGTTGCCCCCATGGAATAGGGGTGGGTGGGGGAGGGGGGGGGGGGGGGGGGTGCGGAGGGGAGGGGGACTGACAATAGCACCTTTCTTACTAGCTGCTCTCACAAAGCTCACAGTGGGAGGGGCAGTGACAATAGCACCTTTCTTACTAGTATAGCTGCTCTCACAAAGCTCACAGTGGGAGGGGGAGTGACAATAGCACCTTTCTTACTGCTGCTCTCACAATACAAGGCTCACAGTCAGGGGGGGAGGGGGGGGGACAATAGCACCTTTCTTACTGCTGCTATCACAATACAGGGCTCACAGTCGGGGGGGGGGACAATAGCACCTTTCTTACTGCTGCTCTCAGAATACGAAGCTCACAGTCAGAGGACGAGTGACAATAGCACCTTTCTTACTGCTGCTCTCACAATACAAGGCTCACAGTGGGAGGGGAGTGACGATGGCACCTTTCTTACTGCTGCTCTCACAATACAAGGCTCACAGTCAGGGGGGGGGGGGACAATAGCACCTTTCTTACTGCTGCTCTCACAATACAAGGCTCACAGTGGGAGGGGCAGTGACAATAGCACCTTTCTTACTGCTGCTCTCACAATACAAGGCTCACAGTGGGAGGGGAGTGACGATGGCACCTTTCTTACTGCTGCTCTCACAATACAAGGCTCACAGTGGGAGGGGAGTGACGATGGCACCTTTCTTACTAGCTGCTCTCACAATACAAGGCTCACAGTGGGATGGGAGTGACAATAACACCTTTCTTACTGCTGCTCTCACAATACAAGGCTCACAGTGGGATGGGAGTGACAATAACACCTTTCTGCTGCTCTCACAATACAAAGCTCACAGTGGGAGGAACAGTGACAATAGCACCTTTCTCACTAGCTGCTCTCGCAATACAGGGCTCACAGTGGGAGGGGCAGTGACAATAGCACCTTTCTTACTGCTGCTCTCACAATACAAGGCTCACAGTCAGAGAGGGGGGGAGTGACAATAGCACCTTTCTTACTGCTGCTCTCACAATACAAGGCTCACACTGGGAGGGGGAGTGACAATAGCACCTTTCTTACTGCTGCTCTCACAATACAAGGCTCACAGTGGGAGGGACAGTGACAATAGCACCTTCTTACTGCTGCTATCACAATACAAGGCTCACAGTGGGAGGGGCAATGACAATAACACTTTTCTTACTGCTGCTCTCACAATACAAGGCTCACAGTGGGAGGGACAATGACAATAACACTTTTCTTACTGCTGCTCTCACAATACAAGGCTCACAGTGGGAGGGGCAGTGACAATAACACCTTTCTTACTGCTGCTCTCACAATACAAGGCTCACACTAGGATGGGGAATGACAATAGCACCTTTCTTACTGCTGCTCTCACAATACAAGGCTCACAGTGGGAGGGGCAGTGACAATAGCACCTTTCTTACTGCTGCTCTCACAATACAAGGCTCACAGTGGGAGGGACAGTGACAATAGCACCTTCTTACTGCTGCTCTCACAATACAAGGCTCACAGTGGGAGGGGGGTGACAATAGCACCTTTCTTACTGCTGCTCTCACAATACAAGGCTCACAGTGGGAGGGGAGTGACAATAGCACCTTTCTTACTAGCTGCTCTCACAATACAAAGCTCACAGTGGGAGGGGGGTGACAATAGCACCTTTCTTACTGCTGCTCTCACAATACAAGGCTCACAGTGGGATGGGAGTGACTATGTCACCTTTCTTACTGCTGCTCTCACAATACAAGGCTCACAGTGGGAGGGGGAGTGACAATAGCACCTTTCTTACTGCCGCTCTCACAATACAAGGCTCACAGTGGGATGGGAGTGACTATGTCACCTTTCTTACTGCTGCTCTCACAATACAAGGCTCACAGTGGGAGGGACAGTGACAATAGCACCTTTCTTACTGCTGCTCTCACAATACAAGGCTCACAGTGGGAGGGGAGTGACGATGGCACCTTTCTTACTGCTGCTCTCACAATACAAGGCTCACAGTGGGAGGGACAGTGACAATAGTACCTTTCTTACTGCTGCTCTCACAATACAAGGCTCACAGTGGGAGGGGCAGTGACAATAGTACCTTTCTTACTGCTGCTCTCACAATACAAGGCTCACAGTGGGAGGGACAGTGACAATAGCACCTTTCTTACTGCTGCTCTCACAATACAGAACTCACAGTCAGAGGGCGAGTGACGATGGCACCTTTCTTACTGCTGCTCTCACAATACAAGGCTCACAGTGGGAGGGGCAGTGACAATAGCACCTTTCTTACTGCTGCTCTCACAATACAAGGCTCACAGTGGGAGGGGCAGTGACAATAGCACCTTTCTTACTAGCTGCTCTCACAATACAAGGCTCACAGTCAGAGGACGAGTGACAATAGCACTTTTCTTACTGTTGCTCTCACAATACAAGGCTCACAGTGGGAGGGGCAGTGACAATAGCACCTTTCTTACTGCTGCTCTCACAATACAAGGCTCACAGTGGGAGGGGCAGTGACAATAGCACCTTTCTTACTGCTGCTCTCACAATACAAGGCTCACAGTGGGAGGGGCAGTGACAATAACACCTTTCTTACTGCTGCTCTCACAATACAAGGCTCACAGTGGGAGGGGCAGTGACAATAACACCTTTCTTACTGCTGCTCTCACAATACAAGGCTCACAGTGGGAGGGGCAGTGACAATAACACCTTTCTTACTGCTGCTCTCACAATACAAGGCTCTCCCCCACTAAGCTGAAGGTTCACACCGCTCACCGCCAGAGGTCACACCTCGGCCAGGTATCACGAGAGGTGAAGATGGAGAGGGTAAGGGGCGGGCGGTGGGGGTGGTGGTGGAGAGTAGGGTTTGTGTGTGTGTGTGTGTGTGTGTGTGTGTGTGTGTGTGTGTGTGTGTGCGTGCTTAAAAGAATGTTCCTGCATGTGATTTGTCCTTTGTGGAATCTTATTTGCCACTGTCTGTCTATCTCTTTGTATGTCTCATTATCAATGTATCTATGCATCTGTGTATCTATGTATCTATATCTATGTATCTATCTATGTATGTATCTATCTGTCTATGTATGTATGTATCTATCTATGTTGTTGTGTTTCTATTTATCCCCCTCCCCCTCTCTGCCGAGTGGTTAAAGCGTTGGACTTTCAATCAGAGGGTCCGGGGTTCGAATATCAGTAAGGGCGTCTGTTGGGTGAATGGTGGAGATTTTTCCGATCTTCCAGGTCAACATGTGTGCAGACCTGCTAGCGCATGAACCCCCTTCGTGTGTATACGCACGTTAAAGATCCCCTAATTTATGTCAGCGTTCGGTGGGTTATGGAAACAAGAACATACACTACATGAACACCCCCGAAAACGGAGTATGGCTGTCTACATGGCAGGGTAAATAAATGAAAACGGTCACACACGTAAACTGTTACGTGTGTGTGTGTGTGTGTGTGTGTGTGTGTGTGTGTGTGTGTGTGTGTGTGTGTGTGTGTGTGTGTGTGTGTGTGTGCACTTGGAGCGTGGTCTACGATCGAGGATAAGCGCCATATTAGTATCCATAATTATCATCATCATCATCATCATCAAATCTGGAAGACTCTACGTGACCTTTGGGTGTCTGAGCGAAAACGCAAACAGAGGGACTGATTGAATAGTTATTTAATGAAATGATTGAAGGGCTGGTTTACTGATTGAATGGTGACTGGTTGGTTGGCTGGTATATTCATTAATATTCCTAAAGGTAATATTTTCCAAATGAACACATTCTTCAGGCAGGGTGATGGGGATGATTAAGAACA
The DNA here is from genome assembly GCF_041734735.1 of Babylonia areolata. Classification (NCBI taxonomy): domain Eukaryota; kingdom Metazoa; phylum Mollusca; class Gastropoda; order Neogastropoda; family Buccinidae; genus Babylonia; species Babylonia areolata. The sequence continues at coordinate 6,962,001 of NC_134895.1, read as the reverse complement.
GAATGGTAATATTTATGAATTGGATATGGATATATGTAGCGTACATCTGAATCGTCTCTCAGAAATTCAGTAATTAAACAGGAATCCGAAGCTTTTTATATTGATACTTGGACCCTGACTGCAGACATCGAGAGAAGAATCCAAGCTGTCGAGATGAGATGCTTTCGTAGACTACTTGGCATCTCCTACAGAGACCACATCACTAACACGGAAGTGAAGAACAGAATCAAACAAAGTATTGGACCCTACGAAGACCTTCTGTCCATAGTGAAGAAACGCAAACTTAGGTAGGTATGGACACATCTCCCGATCATCTGGTCTTGCCAAAACGTTCCTGCAAGGCACTGTACCAGGAGGCAGAAGGAGAGGACGGCAGAAGAAGAGATGGGAAGACAACATCCAGGGGTGGACAGGCTTGACGCTCGGTGACGCCCTGAGGAAATCAGAAAACCGTGAAGAGTGGAGAGGGGTGGTGGTCAGGTCAGCAGCGGTGCCCCCAACGGTCTGAACCCAGACTACGGGAGAGGAGGCTTCCGAAGCTTTGCTTCCACTTGAAACTAATAGATGTGATATAGTTCTGGAGACGAGCCTTCCTTGCAAAGCCATTGAAACTAATAAATGTGATATAGTTCTGGAGACGAGCCTTCCTTGCAAAGCCATTGAAACTAATAGATGTGATATATTTCTGGAGACGAGCCTTCCTTGCAAAGCCATTGAAACTAATAAATGTGATATAGTTCTGGAAAAGAGCCTTCCTTGCAAAGCCATTGAAACTAATAAATGTGATATAGTTCTGGAGACGAGCCTTCCTTGCAAAGCCATTGAAACTAATAAATGTGATATAGTTCTGGAGACGAGCCTTCCTTGCAAAGCCATTGAAACTAATAGATGTGATACAGTTCTGCAGACGAGCCTTCCTTGCAAAGCCATTGAAACTAATAAATGTGATATAGTTCTGGAGACGAGCCTTCCTTGCAAAGCCATTGAAACTAAAAACGTGATATAGTTCTGGAGACGAGCCTTCCTTGCAAAGCCATTGAAACTAATAAATGTGATATAGTTCTGGAGACGAGCCTTCCTTGCAAAGCCATTGAAACTAAAAACGTGATATAGTTCTGGAGACGAGCCTTCCTTGCAAAGCCATTGAAACTAAAAACGTGATATAGTTCTGGAGACGAGCCTTCCTTGCAAAGCCATTGAAACTAAAAATCTGATATAGTTCTGCAGACGAGCCTTCCTTGCAAAGCCATTGAAACTAAAAACGTGATATAGTTCTGGAGACGAGCCTTCCTTGCAAAGCCATTGAAACTAATAAATGTGATATAGTTCTGGAAAAGAGCCTTCCTTGCAAAGCCATTGAAACTAATAAATGTGATATAGTTCTGGAGACGAGCCTTCCTTGCAAAGCCATTGAAACTAATAAATGTGATATAGTTCTGGAGACGAGCCTTCCTTGCAAAGCCATTGAAACTAATAAATGTGATATAGTTCTGGAGACGAGCCTTCCTTGCAAAGCCATTGAAACTAATAGATGTGATACAGTTCTGGAGACGAGCCTTCCTTGCAAAGCCATTGAAACTAAAAACGTGATATAGTTCTGGAGACGAGCCTTCCTTGCAAAGCCATTGAAACTAATAGATGTGATATAGTTCTGGAGACGAGCCTTCCTTGCAAAGCCATTGAAACTAAAAATCTGATATAGTTCTGGAGACGAGCCTTCCTTGCAAAGCCATTGAAACTAATAAATGTGATATAGTTCTGGAAACGAGCCTTCCTTGCAAAGCCATTGAAACTAATAAATGTGATATAGTTCTGGAGACGAGCCGTCCTTGCAAAGCCAGTAATGAATAACAAATCATAGAATTATTAGGCTGTTGTTAAACTCTCGTGTAAATGTTTGTTTTCTGTACACTATAAATTATTTGACGCAAAGTTCGTTTTCTGGCGGTATATTACAGCATGAAACGAACTGTTTACTCTTTCGTTCAGTGCCTTGTAAGAAATTCTAAATCAAATACGCTTCTGTGTGAAGGTTAACTCACTCAGTACGGCCAGTCCTCTCTTCTCCTCTTCACAGACCCCTCGGATGTCCAGTGGGTGTCTCAATGACCCAGCCTTTAGCTTCCGTCGTCAGAATTGTGGTATTGTTTGTCAACATTCACCTCTTCAGTACAAGAGCCTTCCGCTTGCAATATTTTGATGGTGGTAATTAGGGTGAAACGCTGTTAAAGTCGTCTCTTTCGCCGTTCGTATGGAGAGAGTTAAAAACATGAGAATGGGAGCTTTCAACAAAATTCTTGTCACACATTTGATGATATCCATTGCAAAAAAAAAGAAAAAGAAAACAAAATGACAGCAGGTAGGTTCTTTTTGCCATGACACCGTGCTGTGACGCTTCCCCCAAGGTCTGCCTCATTGCCCTTGTTCACATGCTTAACTGGCCGCACGTGCCTTGTGTCAGTGGCTTGTCTGTTTGTCTGTCTGTCTGTCTGTCTGTTGCCGGGTTGTTGAGGAGTGGGCATGCTTCTTTCCTCGCAGAGGCCAATGAGTGCAGAGAGACTCACCACCATCATGCTGTTTGGTTTGGGGTTAACATGTGCGTATGTGTGTGTGTGTGTGTGTGTGTGAGTGTGTGTGTGTGTGTGTGTGTGTGTGTGTGTGTGTGTGTGTGTGTGTGTGTGTGTGTGTGTGTGTGTGTGTGTGTGTGTGTGTGTGTGTGTGTGTTTCTGTGTTTATGTGTGTGTGTGTGTTTCCGTGTTTGCTCTGTGTGTGTGTGTGTGTGTGTGTGTGTGTGTGTGTGTGTGTGTGTGTGTGTGTGTGTGTGTGAGTAAGAGGAGAGAAATATAATGAGAAGAGACTCGAGACTAAGCATTGGCCCCTTTTGCATGGGAGATGTGTTGGAAAGTGAAAAAAAACCGCATAATCCGCAGTGCTCTGAAGCAGGACCTGATCCACCCGTCTCTCCAACCTGACGTCTTCCACCCTCACTGATGCAGCTCTGGATTCAGCCATGACCAGCACACTGGATGACCACGTCCACAGCCACCAGACGCAAAGTGTCGTCAGCCAGGTGTGACCCCCCTGGTACAGTGCAGCTGCTGAGCAAGCCCGGGCTGCCAAGCAACACAAGCACAGAATGGAAAGACTGTGGTGCAGATCGGGTTTATCTGTTCACAGTTGTTTCACCTCACCTCACCTCAGGCCCATAACTACAAAGTAGTCGTTGAGGGAAACCTGAGGACCGCAGACGCAACCTCCCTTCTCCATCTGTCTCTGTCAGCAGCCGCCGGCAGCAGCTCACGTGTATGGGGTCCGGTCCATTGTTTGGTGTTCTCATGCCAGTTCTTCCGCTGTCTTCCTCTTCTTCTCCCGCCCTCGATGGTGCCTTGCATGATTGTTTTGGACAGACTGGTGTGTCGAGTGTTGTGCCCAAACCATATCAGCTTGCGTCTCTTCAACAGTTGTTTAACCACGCCAAAAAAGGTGTAACAAAGATTATTCATCATGCCAAGACAGCATACTGTGTAATGCCAAATAGACAGACATCTTATAGACACCTTAACGTCAAGTAGAGTCATTGCGGCCCACTTCATATAGGCTGACCGAATAATGACAGTCAGAGAGAAATTGGATCGACACCTTAATTAACGTCCGGTAGAGTTATTCTGGGCTCATTGATATAGGTTGACCGTGTAATGACAGACAGACAGACAGACATTGGATCGGCACCTTAACGTCCGGTAGAGTTATTCTGGGTCCATTGATATAGGTTGACGGCGTAATGACAGACAGACTTTGGATCGACACCTTAACGTCAGGTAGTCATTCTGGGCCTATTAATATTGGCAGACCGTGTAATGACAGACAGACAGACAGACAAGGATCGACATCTTAACGTCAGGTAGAGTCATTCTGGGTCCATTGATATCGGTTGACCACGTAATGACAGACATTGGATCGACACCTTAACGTCCGGTAGAGTCATTCTGGGCCCTTGATATAGGTTGACCGTGTAATGACAGACACACAGACAGACAGACATTGGATCGACACCTTAACGTCAGGTAGAGTCATTCTGGGCCCATTGATATTGGCTGACTGTGTAATGACAGACAGACATTGTATCGACACCTTAACGTCAGGTAGAGTCATTCTGTGCTCATTGAAACAGGCTAACCGTGTAAATACAGGCAGACATTGGATCGACCTCTTAGCGTCCGGTAGTCATTCTGGGTCCATTGATATAGGTTGACCCTGTAGTGACAGACTGACAGACATTGGATCGACACCTTAACATTCGGTAGAGTCATTCTGGGCCCGTTGATATAGGTTGACCGTGTAATGACAGACAGACATTGAATCGACACCTTAACGTCTGGTTGAGTCATTTTAGGCCCATTGATATAGGTTGAACGTGCGATCATTGATATACGCTGACCGTGCAATGACAGACAGACATTGGATCGACACCTTAACATCCGGTAGAGTCATTCTCGGCTCATATATAATGATTGTCCGTGTAATGACAGACAGACAGGCTGACAGACATTGGATCGACACCTTAACGTCCGGTAGAGTCATTCTGGGCCCATTGATATAGGCTGACCGTGTAATGACAGACAGACAGACAGACATTGGATCGACACCTTAACGTCTAGTAGAGTCATTCTTGGGCCATTGATATTGGTTGACCGTGTAATAACAGATAGACATTGAATCGATACCTTAACATCCGGTAGAGTCATTCTGGGCCCATTGATATAGGTTGACCGTGTAATGACAGACATGCAGACAGACAAACGTGCGATCAACGATATACGCTGTCCGTGCAATGACAGACAGACAGACATTGGATCGACACCTTAACATCCGGTAGAGTCATTCTCGGCTCATATATAATGGTTGTCCGTGTAATGACAGACAGACAGGCTGACCGACATTGGATCGACACCTTAACGTCCGGTAGAGTCATTCTGGGCTCATTGATATAGGTTGACCGTGTAATGACAGACAGACAGACATTTGATCGACACCTTAACGTCCGGTAGAGTAATTTTGGGCCCATTGATATAGGCTGACCGTGTAATGACAGACAGAAATTGGATCGACACCTTAACGTCCGGTAGAGTCATTTTAGGCCAATTGATATAGGTTGACCGTGCAATGACAGGCAGATATACATACCGACATACAGACAAACAGACATTGGAGTCATTCCATGCGATGCTGGTAGCGGCGTCACGTTTGGAGCACGTTCACAAAACGGACACAAAGAGATTCCAGTTACAAACTATCAGAAACAAACCAAAGCCAGCCGGAGCCAAATAAACCAAAGCAAGGCAAATAAACAATTCCACAGTCCCAGTGAACCCCACCCCCACACACGCACGCACGCACACACGCACACACGCACGCACGCACACACGCACACACACACACACGCACACACACACACACGCACACACACACACACACACACACACGCACACACACACACACACACACACACACACACACACACACACACACACACACACACACACACACACACACACACACACACACACACACACACACATGGAAAATCAATCATCTCAACACCCTGACGACAAGCGAGCCGAGATCACATCTCCAGCGGGGTGTGTCTCCGTGGATGGTGCCCAGTGGGACGGCTGAAAGATCCCAGCCTGGATGACTCCACCAGCAGACCCCCCACCTCCCACCCCCACCCTCCCATCCCTAACCCCCTCACGCCCAACCCCACCCCCTCCCTCCACCCACCCACCCACCTCCACACACACACACTCCTGGAGACACAGGAACAGGGAGACAGTGAGAGAAAGAGAAAGGGAGAGATGGAGCGACGGAGACAGAGAAAATGACGAGAACTGGATAAGCATGCATATTAGGCTGTATTGTTTGTTTGTTTTTTTAGATCCAGCCTTCAGAGCAAAGGGGGGGGGAGAGAATGACAACAAAATGCTCACGAAATGATATATATATGATAGTCAGTCGTGTCCGACTATGACCATTAGAACAGCAGAGGAGGAAACTGCTGTTCCGACTATTTGGGCTACAATTTGATTATAGTGGAGAGTGTCTTACCCAAGTACATCCCCACTCTCTCGGCCAAGAGGGTTTTAGGATTTGGGATGGTTCCAAAGGCCAACTAGCCCACAAGGCTGCAGCACTAAGAGCCAGTGCAATTTTGCCTCCTAGTTTGAGAGAGTCATAGTCCTTCACAAAAGACTAAGCTGTAAATGGTTTCCCATTGACTGGAGAAACCCTTGATAATACAGCTCTCACTTTGCTGTTGGCCCAAATGTAAACTGATGTCAATCTGTGATATAAGCCGAGTGTTAGGCCTAACGAAATGATATAGAATAGAATAAAGAGACAGGGGGTGGATGGAGGGAGAGATGAAGGGAAGGAGAGGGAGAACTCGGGAATTTAGGACATTTAACTCTCTCCATACGAACGGAGAAAGAGAAGACATTAACAGCGTTTCACCCCAATTACCACCATCAAAATATTGCAAGCGGAAGGCTCTTATACTGAAGAGGTGAATGTTGACAAACAATACCACAATTCTGACGACGGAAGCTAAAGGTTGGGTCATTGAGACACCCACTGGACATCCGAGGGGTCTGTGTAGAGGAGAAAAGAGGACTGGCCGTACTGAGTGAGTTAATGCAAGGCCACCAACCTGTCCCCGTGACAACACATATACCAAAGAAAAAAAACATATGAAAAACTATGGAGAGACCAGATTCAGCAACTTATTTGCCCAACGACACTATTTGTTTTCAACATACAAAACATTAAACCATACCTTCTTTTTCTCTCTCTGAAACGTGGCATCGAGAGAGAGAGGGTGGGGTGGGTGGGGTGGAGAGAAATAGAGAGAAAATAATAAAGATGGAGCTGGGGGGAGGTGGGGAGAAAGAATGATAATTGTAGTTTTTGTTTGTTGTTGGGGCTTTTTGTTGAGTCTGTGTGTGTGTGTGTGTGTGTGTGTGTGTGTGTGTGTTAATGATGGAGGTGGAATATGCATGCAGAATGAAGAGGCAAGGGCAGAAGGAGGGTGGGAAGAGAGAGGGGCGGACCGCTGGGACAATGAGATGGCAGAGACAGACAAAAGCAGAGAGACTGGCAAAGTGATGGAGAGAGTGAGAGAGAGTGAAGGGGGGGGGGGGCAGAATGGAGTGAGAGAGAGAGGAGGGGCGGATTCCACTCCTGCGTCAATCAACTCTGTCCAGCCTGAAGGTCTGGTGGCCTCTGAGTTTTGACTCACTTGTGTAAACAAAGTGAGTCTATGTTTTAACCCGGTGTTTGGTTGTCTCTGTGTGTGTGTGTGTGTGTGTGTGTGTGGTAAACTTTAACATTGACAGTTTCTCTGCAAATACTTTGTCAGTTGACACCAAATTAGGCATAAAAATAGGAAAAGTTCAGTTCTTTCCAGACATCTTGTTTAAAATAATATTGCACCTCTGGGATGGGCACAAAAAAATTAAAAAATGAAGCCTAATTATATGCAAACTGCATTTACTGTTATATTTATATTTTTTGTATTCTCTAAACTTGGCACTTTGATCTGATATTCTGACCCAACAACAAGAGCAGTCATTATTATCATTTTTTGTTCAAACAGGAACTTCTTTTGCTAAGCATGGAAGTTTTATTTATTTTGCAAACGTTTTGGTGCAGATAGTAAAAAAAGGAAATTACTCTGTAATTACTGCTAGGGGACTTTTTGCTTTAAACTGATCTTTCTCATATTAAACATTACATTTTGAACTTATACTCAATACATAAAAAGCTTGGATTTTTTTTTAAGTGTATCACAAGTGAGTCTTGAAGGCCTTGCCTCTCTTGTTTTTAATGCTTTTCCACATAGCAAGAGGGTTTCTTAAATGCTACACACAACGGAATGTGATGTAGCTCCGTCCTTCAGTTGGAGACTCCCTCTGCATTGCAATACATCACCATGAAACGTCGATGCTTCTGATATGTGGTCGAGGTGCTGCCAGTCGCTTTTGTCTGCCGTCCCATGGCGTGACACGGCGGACGTCAGTGACCTCCAGTTGCTGCAGGGGACTCCCTTCAGGCTCGGAGCCCGAAGCTGCCTCACTCCGGGATGATCTCAGTGGGCGACCGCCATCCATTTTGTGGCTGTCTGAAATTGTCATTGGGCTTGGTGCGTGGCGTTGTGGTTTGTTAGAGTTCTGCTTGTGGCCCAATAATAATAATAATAATAATAATGGATACTTATACAGCACACTATCCAGAAATCTGCTCTAGGTGCTTTACAAAAACGCTTTTGTTAACATAAAACATCATATCTATGTTACATACACACACCAAAATGTGACTACACACACACACACACGCACACACACACACACACACACACACGCTGCATATATACATTTTAACATACATATCCACACTTACGTCTGTTTTAACACTCGGCGTTTCTGTCGGGATGGCCTCTTCCCTTGCTCACGGCTCACACATCGAATAAATAAACAGGCCAACAACAACAACAACAACAAGATAGGATGCAATTTAAAAATGAAGCCAATTTTACGGGATCTTACATAAATGTATCGCTTTTTGTATCAGTAGATCCGTGATATTCCCTCCAAATATCGTATAAATAAAACTAAAACTTACATGAATATTCAGAATGAATTTGATACGAGGAACAAAATTCACGTAACGATACCACAACATGCGGTTAGTTAATTTGTTTCCCATCGTGAAACAAATTCACTCTCACAGTCACATACTGTAGTTGACAGTTTGAAGCCAAAATTATTTTCAACCCTACCCCCCATCACCCCGTGGCTCCACCACGCTGTGTGCCTTTTATGGCATGTTTGTAGTGATCTTTCAGTATCAAAGTTATCATCATGGGATGATTAAAAAGCTCATTTAGAAAATGTTTTGAAAAATCTTCACTTGTGAAGCCTACTATGGAAAAGCTAAAGTGTACAGAGGAGGTGCAGGGAAATTTGTGGTGTGTGTGTGTGTGTGTTGAAGCTCATGTACGTTTATATGTATTTGACTGTGCTTTCATATCTGTGAAACTGTGTTTTGGGGGCATATCTGTTATGCATGTGTGGGTGTATATGTGAATGTGTGTCTTTATGTTTTATATTTATTTGCTTATTTATCATCATTGTTGTCTTATTTATTTAATTATTTATTTATTATTATTATTTTATCATTATTTTCATTACTACTATCTTTTTTTTTTCTTTTTCTTTTTTTTGATATCATAATTATTATTTATTTATTTATTTATGTACGCTTATCTATCTATCTTTTTTTTTCTCAAGGCCTGACTAAGCGCGTTGGGTTACGCTGCTGGTCAGGCATCTGCTTGGCAGATGTGGTGTAGCGTATATGGATTTGTCCGAACGCAGTGACGCCTCCTAGAGCTACTGAAACTGAAACTGAAACTAAAGTGTACAACTTTTCTACAGTAATCTTTCAGTTTGGAAATGACGTAAAATGGAAAACGTCAGGAGCAAAGTCCTGCTTGTTTTATATCGGTGAGGATTCAATTTATAAACTACTTTACACAATGTTCATTACAAGCCAGTTTTATATCGGAGAGGGTTCAATTTATAAACTACTTTATCCAATGTTCATCACATGCACAAGCCAGTTTTTATATCGGAGAGTTAGCAAATAGTAAAGAGTGGTAACTCTCTCCACACACAAGGTACATAACTTCAAGCCAATGCTGCTTACGCTACCAATTCAGCTAGCACACAAGTAAACAAAAGGTACATTGGAACAAACCCAGACTTTACCCAATGTTCATTACAAGCCAGTTTTATATTGGAGAGGGTTCCATTTATAAACTACTTTTCCCAATGTTCATCACAAGCCAGTTTTATATCGGAGAGGGTTCCATTTATAAACTACTTTTCCCAATGTTCATCACAAGCCAGTTTTATATCGGAGAGGGTTCCATTTATAAACTACTTTTCCCAATGTTCATTACAAGCCAGTATTAGTTTCAGTTTCTTAAGGAGGCGTCACAACTTTCGGACAAAGCCATATACGCTACACCACATATACTGTGCAGATGCCTGACCAGCAGCATAAACCCAGCACGCTTTGTCAGGCCTTGAGTGCATGCACATAGGGCCTGTATATGTGGAGTGATGGCCTGGAGGTAACACGTCCGCCTAGGAAGCGAGAGAATCTGAGCGCGCTGGTTCGAACCACGGCACAGCCCCCGAAATTTTCTCCCCCTCCACTAGACCTTGAGTGGTGGTCTGGACGCTAGTCATTCGGATGAGACGATAAACCGAGGTCCCGTGTGCAGCATGCACTTAGCGCACGTAAAAGAACCCACGGCAATAAAAGGGTTGTTCCTGGCAAAATTCTGTAGAAAAAACCACTTCGATAGGAAAAACAAATAAAACTGCACACAGGAAAAAAAAAGTTTTAAAATGGGTGGTGCTGTAGTATGGCGACGCGCTCTCCTTGGGGAGAGCAGCCCGAATTTCACACAGAGAAATCTGTTGTGATAAAAAGAAATACAAGTACAAATATATTGTGCACCTATCAGAGTGGACTTCTACTGCATACTGTTGCCAGAGGTCAATCCTTTAGTCACCGTGGGTTCGTTTCCAGTGCGCCAAGCGCGTGCTGCACACAAGACCTCGGTTTGTCGTCTCATCCGAATGACCAGACGCTCAGTTTGAATTTTCCTGTCACCTCACCTCAGGCCCATAACTACAAAGTAGTCGTTGGGGGAAGCCTGAGGACCGCAGACGCAACCTCCCTTCTCCATCTGTCTCTGTCGGCAGCCGCCGGCAGCAGCTCACGTGTGTGGAGTCCGGTCCATTGTTTGATGTTCTCATGCCAGTTCTTCCGCTGTCTTCCTCTTCTTCTCCAGCCCTCGATGGTGCCTTGCATGATTGTTTTGGACAAGCTGGTGTGTCGAGTGTTGTGTCCAAACCATATCAGCTTGCGTCTCTTCACAGTTGAAAGGAGAGGTTCCTGAGGTCCAGCAAGGTTCTCGGCAATTCTGCTCCGTACAGTCAAACTTGGAAGAAAGGGCGAGATAGTGGTAATCGGAGACGGACCCTTGACGGGCGCAATAGCCGAGTGGTTAAAGCGTTGGACTGTCAATCTGAGGGTCCCGGGTTCGAATCACGGTGACGGCACCTGGTGGGTAAAGGGTGGAGATTTTTACGATCTCCCAGGCCAACATATGTGCAGACCTGCTAGTGCCTGAACCCCCTTCGTGTGCATATGCAAGCAGAAGATCAAATACGCACGTCAAAGATCCTGTAATCCATGTCAGCGTTCGGTTGGTTATGGAAACAAGAACATACCCAGCATGCACACCCCCGAAAATGGAGTATGGCTGCCTACATGGCGGGGTAAAAACGGTCATACACGTAAAAGCCCACTCGTGTGCATACGAGTGAACGTGGGAGTTACAGCCCACGAACGCAGAAGAAGAAGAAGAAGAAGACAGACCCTCTCGGACACTGTATTGGCAGATAAGCGTCTTAACCATTCTGCCACCTTCCTCCTCCAGCCAGTGGAGCTGAAAACCTCCCGCAGGAACAAAGCTACAGTTGAAAGCCCGAGCAGAGCCCAAAGTGTTGGGCAGACAAGACAAACAGGACGACAACAGACATGAGGAGTGCAGGAGTCCTCATCAAAGAGTGCAGGAGTCCTCATCAAATACTGCCTACCAGACCAGCAGCACGGACAGGATCAACATGGGACTTGACAATTACACAATAATGGCGCGAAAAGCCACGCAGAGCCTCGCTTTCAGATGGAAGAATGGCCATCTTTCAAGTGGGGAGGGGGAGTGGGTAGGAAAAACAGACGGCGTCTGGGAAGAGGCTGGGAAGCAGGCGAGGCAACAACAAGCGATGCTGTAATTACACAGTAATTAGCGCAGCTGATGAGCTCGCAAGCTGTCAGGAGTGCGGAAAGATGGCGACCGATCGCTGTGGGAGTGGTGAGAGCTCCTGCCGTTGTTCTCGTTGCGGTTTGCTGCCATGCTGTTTGTACATCACAACGTGACTGGTGTAGTTCACAGCTTTATGGCCTTACTGCTTGTACATCACAACGTGACTGGTGTAGTTCACAGCTTTATGGCCTTACTGCTTGTACATCACAACGTGACTGGTGTAGTTCACAGCTTTATGGCCTTACTGCTTGTACATCACAACGTGACTGGTGTAGATCACAGCTTTATGGCCTTACTGTTTGTACATCACAACGTGACTGGTGTAGTTCACAGCTTATGGCCTTGCTGCTTGTACATCACAAAGTGACTGGTGTAGTTCACAGCTTTATGGCCTTACTGTTTGTACATCACAACGTGACTGGTGTAGATCACAGCTTTATGGCCTTACTGTTTGTACATCACAACGTGACTGGTGTAGATCACAGCTTTATGGCCTTGCTGCTTGTACATCACAACGTGACTGGTGTAGATCACAGCTTTATGGCCTTACTGTTTGTACATCACAACGTGACTGGTGTAGTTCACAGCTTTATGGCCTTACTGTTTGTACATCACAACGTGACTGGTGTAGTTCACAGCTTTATGGCCTTGCTGCTTGTACATCACGTGACTGGTGTAGATCACAGCTTTATGGCCTTACTGCTTGTACATCACAACGTGACTGGTGTAGCTCACAGCTTTATGGCCTTACTGCTTGTACATCACAACGTGACTGGTGTAGATCACAGCTTTATGGCCTTACTGTTTGTACATCACAACGTGACTGGTGTAGTTCACAGCTTTATGACCTTACTGTTTGTACATCACAACGTGACTGGTGTAGATCACAGCTTTATGGCCTTACTGTTTGTACATCACAACGTGACTGGTGTAGTTCACAGCTTTATGGCCTTGCTGTTTGTACATCACGTGACTGGTGTAGTTCACAGCTTTATGGCCTTACTGTTTGTACATCACAGACACCTGTAGGGCTGAGACATACAGACACCTGCAGGGCTGAGACATACACACACCTGCAGGGCTGAGACATACACACACCTGTAGGGCTGAGACATATACACACCTGCAGGGCTGAGACATAAACACACCTGCATGGTTGATACATACAGACACCTGCATATCCGAGACATACGGACACCTGCAGGGCTGAGACATACAGACACCTGCAGGGCTGAGACATACACACACCTGTAGGGCTGAGACATACACACACCTCTAGGGATGAGACATACACACACCTGCGGGGCTGAGACATACACACACCTGCGGGGCTGAGACATACAGACACCTGCAGGGCTGAGACATACAGACACCTGCAGGGCTGAGACATACACACACCTGTAAGGCTGAGACATACAGACACCTTCAGGGCTGAGACATACACAAATCTGTAGGGCTGAGACATATACGCACCTGCAGGGCTGAGACATAAACACACCTGCATGGCTGATACATACAGACACCTGCATGGCTGAGACATACAGACACCTGCAGGGCTGAGACATACAGACACCTGTAGGGCTGAGACATACACACACCTGTAGGGCTGAGACATACAGACACCTGTAAGGCTGAGACATACAGACACCTGTAATGCTGAGACATACACACACCTGTAGGGCTGATACATACAGACACCTGTAAGGCTGAGACATACAGACACCTGTAGGGCTGAGACATACACACACCTGTAGGGCTGAGACATACACACACCTGCAGGGCTGAGACATAAACACACCTGCATGGCTGATACATACAGACACCTGCAGGGCTGAGACATACACACACCTGTAAGGCTGAGACATACACACACCTGTAGGGCTGAGACATACACACACCTGCAGGGCTGATACATACACACACCTGCATGGCTGATACATACAGACACCTGCATGGCTGAGACATACAGACACCTGCAGGGCTGAGACCTACAGACACCTGTAGGGCTGAGACATAGACACACCTGTGGGGCTGAGACATACAGACACCTGTAAGGCTGAGACATACAGACACCTGTAATGCTGAGACATACACACACCTGTAGGGCTGATACATACAGACACCTGTAAGGCTGAGACATACACACACCTGCAGGGCTGAGACATACACACACCTGTAAGGCTGAGACATACACACACCTGTAGGGCTGAGACATACACACACCTGTAGGGCTGAGACATATACACACCTGCAGGGCTGAGACATAAACACACCTGCATGGCTGATACATACAGACACCTGCAGGGCTGAGACATACACACACCTGTAAGGCTGAGACATACACACACCTGTAGGGCTGAGACATACACACACCTGCAGGGCTGATACATACACACACCTGTAATGCTGAGACATACACGCACCTGCAGGGCTGAGACATACAGACACCTGTAAGGCTGAGACATACACACACCTGTAGGGCTGAGACATACACACACCTGTAGGGCTGAGACATATACACACCTGCAGGGCTGAGACATAAACACACCTGCATGGCTGATACATACAGACACCTGCAGGGCTGAGACATACACACACCTGTAAGGCTGAGACATACACACACCTGTAGGGCTGAGACATACACACACCTGCAGGGCTGATACATACACACACCTGCATGGCTGATACATACAGACACCTGCATGGCTGAGACATACAGACACCTGCAGGGCTGAGACCTACAGACACCTGTAGGGCTGAGACATAGACACACCTGTGGGGCTGAGACATACAGACACCTGTAAGGCTGAGACATACAGACACCTGTAATGCTGAGACATACACGCACCTGCAGGGCTGAGACATACAGACACCTGTAATGCTGAGACATACACACACCTGTAGGGCTGAGACATACGCACACCTGTAAGGCTGAGACATACACACACCTGTAGGGCTGAGACATACACACACCTGTAGGGCTGAGACATACACACACCTGTAGGGCTGAGACATACACACACCTGTAAGGCTGAGACATACACACACCTGCAGGGCTGAGACATACACACACCTGTAGGGCTGAGACATACACACACCTGTAGGGCTGAGACATATACACACCTGCAGGGCTGAGACATAAACACACCTGCATGGCTGATACATACAGACACCTGCAGGGCTGAGACATACACACACCTGTAAGGCTGAGACATACACACACCTGTAGGGCTGAGACATACACACACCTGCAGGGCTGATACATACACACACCTGTAGGGCTGAGACATAGACACAACTGCAGGGCTGAGACATACACACACCTGTAAGGCTGAGACATACACACACCTGTAGGGCTGAGACATAGACACACCTGCAGGGCTGAGACATACACACACCTGTAGGGCTGAGACATACACACACCTGCAGGGCTGAGACATAGACACACCTGCAGGGCTGAGACATACACACACCTGTAGGGCTGAGACATACAGACACCTGTAGGGCTGAGACATACAGACACCTGCAGGGCTGAGACATATACACACCTGCAGGGCTGAGACTTAGACATACCTGCAGCGTTGGGCAGGAAGCTGTAACACTTTTCTCCGGAGTGCACATTAAAGAATGAAT
Organism: Babylonia areolata; assembly: GCF_041734735.1. NCBI lineage: Eukaryota > Metazoa > Mollusca > Gastropoda > Neogastropoda > Buccinidae > Babylonia > Babylonia areolata. Next base: position 6,946,409 of record NC_134895.1, on the reverse strand, counting down.
AACTGGACTGCTCGGTACCAGTCTTCCCATTTAATTCTACAGTCAGTGCACTCAAATCTGGATAAGAGTTTGTCTGGGCCGGGCCAAAGACGTTGACAACGATGTTTAGTCTGCTGAATGGTTTCGGAGCCATTACATCCGAAAGTCAGGAGAGTGAATCATTCCACAAGCCACAGCAGCGCTGAATTATTGAGTGTTTTGTTTGGTGTTTTCTTGGCCCCCTTCAGTTCGCTGGTTTCTCTTGCACAAGACTTGCCTTTCGCCACTACCTGTTCCAAGATACACAGCTTGCAGTCGACTGTGTTTCTGTATGATCTTTTTGCACGTTGATGAGATCGCACTTTCTGACAGTCTTGGAATGCAGTAAAGACCCAACTGACGTACCTGTTTGGCTGTGACCAAGTCCACACTGGGCAATAAAGAACTCTTCATCTGAGCATCATGAGCATAGATTATATCTTCATTGAGTATGATGAGCATGGATTATTGCGTTACTGAGCAACGTGAGGATAGGTTATTGCGTTATTGAGCATCATGAGGCATAGATTATTGCGTTACTGAGCATCATGAGGCATAGATTATTGCGTTATTGAGCATCATGAGGCATAGATTATTGTGTTACTGAGCATCATGAGGCATAGATTATTGCGTTACTGAGCATCAGGGAGCATAGATTATTGCGTTACTGAGCATCATGAGGCATAGATTATTGCGTTACTCAGCATCATGTGGCATAGATTATTGCGTTACTCAGCATCATGTGGGATAGATTATTGCGTTACTCAGCATCATGTGGCATAGATTATTGCGTTACTCAGCATCATGTGGGATAGATTATTGCGTTACTGAGCATCATGAGCATAGATTATTGCGTTACTGGGCATCATGAGGCATAGATTATTGCGTTACTGAGCATCATGAGGCATAGATTATTGCGTTACTGAGCATTATTGCGTTACTGAGTATCATGAGGCATAGATTATTGCATTATTGAGCATCACGGGGCATAGATTATTGCGTTATTGAGCATCATGTGGGATAGGTTATTGCATTACTGAGCATCATGAGCATAGATTATTGTGTTACTGAGCATCATGAGCATAGATTATTGCGTTATTGAGCACCATGAGGCATAGATTATTGCGTTACTGAGCATCTTGTGGGATAGGTTATTGCATTACTGAGCATCATGAGCATAGATTATTGCGTTATTGAGCATCATGTGGGATAGATTATTGCGTTATTGAGCATTATGTGGGATAGATTATTGCATTACTGAGCATCATGTGGGATAGGTTATTGTGTTATTGAGCATCATGAGCATGGATTATTGCGTTATTGAGCATCATGAGGCATAGATTATTGCGTTATTGAGCATCATGTGGGATAGGTTATTGCGTTATTGAGCATCATGTGGGATAGGTTATTGCATTACTGAGCATCATGTAGGATAGATTATTGCGTTATTGAGCATCATGATCATAGATTATTGTGTTATTGAGCATCATGAGCATAGATTATTGCGTTACTGAGCATCATGAGCATAGATTATTGTGTTACTGAGCATCATGTGGGATAGATTATTGCGTTACTGAGCATCATGTGGGATAGATTATTGCGTTATTGAGCATTATGTGGGATAGATTATTGCGTTATTGAGCATTATGTGGGATAGATTATTGCATTACTGAGCATCATGTGGGATAGGTTATTGTGTTACTGAGCATCACGGGGCATAGATTATTGCGTTATTGAGCATCATGAGGCATAGATTATCGGCGTCATTTTCTTTGTGTAAAACGGTCATAAATCAAGAAGAACTGTATGAGGTGTGGAATACCCTCTACACCCTCCACGCGTACCGACCACCATGACTGACCGACTGGCGATACATTCAGACCCCAGTGAGTTCCAGACAGGTGATGGAGCTGATAGTGTCTGGGTCATCAGGACAGAGAAGAGACGAGCAGAGAGAGCAGCAGACAGCACGTTTCACGCTGAAGTGGACGGCACTGAGGTGTGCTGCATGCCGATCAGTACAGATGGTTAGTGATCTGGACGGTTGGCCACGCACGGTTTGCCTGCCCTGGATCCGTGCCAGCAGGGCTAAGTCCCGTCTTTCACTGGTGCACTGATACCTCCACACCATCACTGACACCTGACTGATACCCGTCTTTCACAGGTACCCTCATACCTTCACACCATCGCTGACACCTAATACCCGTCTTTCACTGGTGCACTGATACCTCCACACCATCACTGACACCTGACTGATACCCGTCTTTCACAGGTACCCTCATACCTTCACACCATCGCTGACACCTAATACCCGTCTTTCACTGGTGCACTCATACCTTCACACCATCACTGACACCTGACTCATACCCGTCTTTCACTGGTGCACTGATACCTCCACACCATCGCTGACACCTAATACCCGTCTTTCACTGGTACACTCATACCTTCACACCATCACTGACACCTGACTCATACCCGTCTTTCACTGGTGTACTGATACCTCCACACCATCACTGACACCTAATACCCGTCTTTCACTGGTGCACTGATACCTCCACACCATCACTGACACCTGACTCATACCCGTCTTTCACAGGTACACTCATACCTTCACACCATCGCTGACACCTAATACCCGTCTTTCACTGGTGCACTGATACCTTCACACCATCGCTGACACCTAATACCCGTCTTTCACTGGTGCACTGATACCTCCACACCATCACTGACACCTAATTCCCGTCTTTCGCTGGTGCACTGATTTTCACACCATCGCTGACACCTAATACCCGTCTTTCACTGGTGCACTGATACCTCCACACCATCACTGACACCTGACTGATACCCGTCTTTCACAGGTACACTCATACCTTCACACCATCACTGACACCTGACTGATACCCGTCTTTCACAGGTACCCTCATACCTTCACACCATCGCTGACACCTAATACCCGTCTTTCACTGGTGCACTGATACCTCCACACCATCAATGACACCTGACTGATACCCGTCTTTCACAGGTACACTCATACCTTCACACCATCACTGACACCTGACTGATACCCGTCTTTCACAGGTACACTCATACCTCCACACCATCACTGACACCTAATACCCGTCTTTCACTGGTGCACTGATACCTCCACACCATCACTGACACCTGACTCATACCCGTCTTTCACAGGTACGCTCATACCTTCACACCATCGCTGACACCTAATACCCGTCTTTCACTGGTGCGCTGGAACCTCCACACCATCGGTACACGCATACCTCCACACCATCACTGACACCTAATACCCGTCTTTCACTGGTGCGCTGGAACCTCCACACCATCACTGACACCTGACTCATACCTGTCTTTCACTGGTGCACTGATACCTCCACACCATCACTGACACCTAATACCCGTCTTTCACTGGTGCACTGATACCTCCACACCATCACAGACACCTGACTCATACCCGTCTTTCACTGGTGCACTCATACCTTCACACCATCACTGACACATGGTCCAGACCCATACTCCTGGCTGTGTCTTCGGTGTGTGGAGGCATGGGGTGGTGGTGATGGTAGATCAGACATGGAGGGGTGGAGAGGGGAGGGGGTCCTGGATGAAGAAGGGGGTGGTAGATGAGAAAGGGAGGGGGGTTGGTAAGGCGCAGAAGGAGGTGAGGGGTGGGGGTGGGGGGTGATGGTTAGATAACGGGTTGGATGGAAGAAGATCTGGGGTTGGAATCGGTTTCCCATTTCTCAGTCAGATAGAATATCTACGTACCACAGCCAAGCTCCGTATCATGCACCAACATCGATCACTGCACTGTATCATGCACCAACATCGATCACTGCACCGTATCATGCACCAACATCGATCACTGCTCCGTGTCACGTACCAACATCGATCACTGCACCGTATCATGTACCAACATCGATCACTGCACCGTATCATGCACCAACATCGATCACTGCACCGTATCATGCACCAACATCGATCACTGCTCCGTATCATGTACCAACATCGATCACTGCACCGTATCATGCACCAACATCGATCACTGCTCCGTATCATGCACTAACATCGATCACTGCACCTTATCATGCACTAACTTCGATCACTACACCTTATCATGCACCAACATCGATCACTGCTCCGTATCATGCACTAACATCGATCACTGCACCGTATCATGCACTAACATCGATCACTGCTCCGTATCATGCACCAACTTCGATCACTACACCGTATCATGCACCAACATCGATAACTGTCCCGTATCATGCACCAACATCGATCACTGCACCGTATCATGCACTAACATCGATCACTGCACCGTATCATGCACTAACATCGATCACTGCACCGTATCATGCACCAACATCGATCACTACACCGTATCATGCACCAACATCGATCACTGCTCCGTGTCACGTACCAACATCGATCACTGTCCCGTATCATGCACCAACATCGATCACTGCTCCGTATCATGTACCAACATCGATCACTGCTCCGTGTCACGTACCAACATCGATCACTGCCCCGTATCACGTACCAACATCGATCACTGTCCCGTATCATGCACCAACATCGATCACTGCTCCGTATCATGCACCAACATCGATCACTGCACCGTATCATGCACCAACATCGATCACTGCCCCGTATCATGCACCAACATCGATCACTGCTCCGTATCATGCACCAACATCGATCACTGTCCCGTATCATGCACCAACATCGATCACTGCCCCGTATCACGTACCAACATCGATCACTGCACCCTGTCATGCACTAACATCGATCACTACACCGTATCATGCACCAACATCGATCACTGCACCTTATCATGCACTAACTTCGATCACTACACCGTATCATGTACCAACATCGATCACTGCACCGTATCATGCACTAACTTCGATCACTACACCGTATCATGCACCAACATCGATAACTGTCCCGTATTATGCACCAACATCGATCACTGCTCCGTATCATGTACCAACATCGATCACTGCTCCGTATCATATACCAACATCGATCACTACCCCGTATCATGCACCAACATCGATCACTGCACCCTGTCATGCACTATCATCGATCACTACACCGTGTCATGTGCCAACATCGATCACTGCTCCGTATCATGCACCAACATCGATCGCTGCCCCGTATCGATCACTGCTCACTCTGAGCTGTACGGGAGAGTTACCCGGAATGGAGGCCCCGTGGTACATTAGCCGAAATGTTGGACATGGGATCCACTGTTCAAGGTTCGAGGCCGCGTTTCGACCTGGCCTTGTTGTGACATTTGGCATCCTTTTCTTTGTCTAACTAACTTGACGTTATGTTCTTTGTTTAACAAACTTGGCGTCCTTTTCATCTGTGTAACTAACTTTGCGTCCTTTTCTAACTTGGCGTCCTTTTCTCTGTGTAACTAACTTGGCGTCCTTAACTAACTTGGCGTCCTTTTCTCTGTGTAACTAACTTGGCGTCCTTTTCTCTGTGTAACTAACTTGGCGTCATTTTCTTTGTGTAACTTGGCGTCCTTTTTTGGGGGGTGGGGGGGGGGTGGGGGGGTCTAACTTGGTGTCCTTATATTTTCTCTGTGTTGAACTAACTTGGCGTCCTTTTATTTGTGTAACTTGGCGTCCTTTTCTCTGTGTAATTTAGCGTCCTTTTCTTTGGGTTACTTGTCGTCCTTTTCTCTGAATAACTAACTTGGCGTCCTTTTCTTTGTGTTACTTGGCAGCCTTTTCATTGCGTAACTAACTTGGTGTCCTTCACTTTGTGTCTTATCATGGATGATGCCCATGATTTTTGCTGACGCGATTATCGTTGAACTGTGGAACATTCTGTCATAAAATTATAAACTGACAGCTTGTTAGCAAAGCAGTATGGCGACACTTTGTGCAGAAGTTGTCAGCTTGTTAGCAAAGCCAGCTCCAGTCATCAGGTGATGACCGTCTCTTAAAAATTCCCTCCAACAAAACCAGATCATATAGAAAACGCACTTTCTCTTTCCAGGCTTCTTCCGCATGATACTCACTCCTGTTTCCTGTCCGTCATGCTGTTTCTTGCCCTTCTTTCAAAACCTCTTTGAAAACTCACTTATTTCCAGCCATTCAGATCAGTAAATAACTCCTTGTATTTGCTTTTATGTTTTAATCAAGTTGATTTTTATTTTACTTCTATTTTTTTACTATTTTTAAACGTACACATGTTCATATACCTTGAATGATCGGCATGTGCGCGCGCGCGTGTGCGTGTGTGTGTCTACATCTTGTGTGGAGTGGGTGTGGGTTTGTGGGATGGAGTTGGAACGGTATGATCTGTGTGTGCGGGTGTGTTTGTGTGTTTTTGGTATGCACGCGCCATTGCATTTTTAATTTTAAATTGCAAGAGCTTTTGCATCATTAGATTGGGCGTACCAAATGTCCTTTTATTATTGTTATATAAAGCAATAGGGCGACAGCATGTGCAGGAGTTGGCAGTTTGTTGGCAAAGCAATAGGACAATGTGTGCAGGAGTTGGCAGTTTGTTGGCAAAGCAACAGGACAATGTGTGCAGGAGTTGGCAACTTGTTAGAAAAGCAACTGGACAATTTGTGCAAGAGTTGACAGCTTGCTAGTAAAGCAATAGGACACCTTGTGCAGGAGTTGGCGGCTTGATATGCACGAACTGTCAGCTTGAGATTTTTGCCAAATACATCACAGCAGCATGTTTTTATCTACCACTACTTCGTGTGAGTTCGTGTTCCTTCTTCTTCTTTTTCTTCTTCTTCGTGATCAAAAGCACTGGTCTGGGCTCATTAGTTCGTTGTGTGTATTCACATGCTTCAGTTCTCGTTATTTGTCTTGTTCTGGTTGTTTTTTTTCTTCTTCCTCCTCTTCTTTTTTCCTTTTTCTTTCTTCTTCTTTCTGGCAAAGTTTCTCAATCGTCCGGTCAGAGCTCCCTCTGCCGCCCCCCCCCCCCCCCCCCCACTTTCCACATCCTCCTCCTTATCTGTTTTAACGGCAGGTGATGATGATGTTGTGTGATCATCACAGGTCTGCTTTCTCTCCCACTTCACAGTGTTCCACGTGCTATGGGGTCAGCGGAATCAGCCAATGTGGACAGTGTTCCATGTGCTATAAGGCCGGCGGAATCAGCCCATGTGGTCAGTGTTCCACGTGCTATAGTGACAGCGGAATCAGCCCATGTGGACAGTGTTCCACGTGCTATAAGAACGGCGGAATCAGCCCATGTGGACAGCGTTTCACGTGCTATAAGAACGGCGGAATCAGCCCATGAAGACAGTGTTCCACGTGCTATAGGGACGGCAGAATCAGCCCATACGGACGTTGTTCCACGTGCTATAGGGTAGGCGAAATCAGCCCATGTGGACATTGTTTCACGTGCTATAGGGACGGTGGAATCAGCCCATGTGGACAGTGTTTCACGTGCTATAAGAACGGCGGAATCAGCCCATGTGGACATGTTTCACGTGCTATAAGGATGGCCGAATCAGCCCATGTGGTCAGTGTTCCACGTGCTATAGTGACAGCGGAATCAGCCCATGTGGACAGCGTTTCACGTGCTATAAGAACGGCGGAATCAGCCCATGTGGACAGTTTTCCACGTGCTATAAGAACGGCGGAATCAGCCCATGTGGACAACGTTTCACGTGCTATAAGAACGGCGGAATCAGCCCATGCAGACAGTGTTCCACGTGCTATAGGGACGGCAGAATCAGCCCATACGGACGTTGTTCCACGTGCTATAGGAACGGCGGAATCAGCCCATGTGGACAGTGTTCCTTGTGCTATAAGAACGGTGGAATCAGCCCATGTGGACATTGTTTCACGTGCTGTAGGGACGGCGGAATCAGCCCATGCGGACAGTGTTCCACGTGCTATAAGAACGGCGGAATCAGCCCATGTGGACATTGTTTCACGTGCTGTAGGGACGGTGGAATCAGCCCATGTGGACATTGTTTCACGTGCTGTAGGGACGGCGGAATCAGCCCATGCGGACAGTGTTCCACGTGCTATAAGAACGGTGGAATCAGCCCATGTGGACATTGTTTCACGTGCTGTAGGGACGGTGGAATCAGCCCATGTGGACATTGTTTCACGTGCTGTAGGGACGGCGGAATCAGCCCATGCGGACAGTGTTCCACGTGCTATAAGAACGGCGGAATCAGCCCATGTGGACAGTGTTCCATGTGCTATGAGGACAGCGGAATCAGCCCATGTGGACAGTGTTCCACGTCCTATAAGGACGGCGGAATCAGCCCATGTGGTCGACAACTCCCAGTTCTTTGAAGGGAGAGAATTGCAATCATATCAGTGAAGTCAGGTCGTGTGGTTGTTAGAGTGATGGCATCTTTATATCCACAGTGTGTGTGTGTGTGTGTGCGTGCGTGCGTGCGTGCGTGCGTGCGTGTGTGTGTGTGTGTGTGTGTGTGCCTGTCTGTCTGTCTCTCTGTCTGTACGTCTGTACATCTGTTCCCATGTGTCTGTGTGTGTTTGTGTTGTAACTAGTGTAAACTTTGAGTGCAGTTTTGACCAGCGAAATTTGCTGTTTGTTTCTCTGTGTGTACCCTCATCTGTCTGTCCCTCTTTGTGTGTCTGTCCCTGTCTGCCTGCTTCTATGTCTGTTTTTCTGTCTGTCTGTCTGTCTGTCTATCTGCACCCTTACGGTCTCTTTTTCTTACTCTGTCTTTCCCTGTTTTTTTAATGTCTGACAGCCTGTCTGTGCACCTGTCTGTCGATGTTTGTCTATGTCTGTTTATGTCTGTCTATGTCTGTCTGTCTCTGTCTATGTCTATGTCTATGTCTGTACCTGTGACAATCTTTCTACCTGCTTGTCTGTCTATGTCACCGTCTCTCTCTCTCTCTCTCTCTGACTGAATGACACAGGAAACGAATGATAAACACCCTACGTCAGCTGTCAGTCGGCTCTACCCAGGAAGGCATCCTGTTGTGCAAATGACTCCGTGTTTGGACAGCGCTTAGAGCTTGGTCCCTGACCGAGGATAGGCGCTACCTGCTGGTAATTATCCAATATCAGTAACTCTCTCTCTCTCTGTCTCTGTCTCTGTCTCTGTCTCTCTCTCTCTCTCTCTCTCTCTCTCTCTCTCTCTCTCTCTCTCTCTCTCTCTCTCTCTTCTGCATGAGAAAAACTTACTAATTAACTGCTGGCAGAAAAGCGGTGATCTAAAAACACGTGTCAGCAATACAAAGGAAACAGACACTAAGTGGCAAGAAGAGTGTGTGAGGAAGAAGAAGAAGAAGAGAAACACTGCGGGGTAACAACAGAAGTAACGGGGAAAGAAGAAAAACTGTGAGGACGAGTTTGAGGGGAGAAAAGGGAACAGTCTGGAACACTGGGTTAGAAAGTGTGTAAACCTCTTAAGGAGAAGCATGAGCGAAGGAAGCAGGGCTCAACTTCTGGAGACGTTTTTCCTTTTGGGAAGTGCTGCGCATCCAGAATCGGCCTCGTCTCCTATATGAGGACACACACCGACTGATAAGTCTGCCTGCCTACTCATTCGTCGGACCAACGGGAGACTCCATCAAACCTCCCCTTGCTCTCGCTGGAGGATGCTGTGCTCTAGTGGCATAAAGACGTTTGAAAACAAGAGAACGCTGGCCATTAAGAAGAAGTGTGAGCGAAGGAAGCAGGGCTCAACTTCCGGAGACGTTTTCCCTTGCAACATCTGTGGGAAGTGCTGCGTATCCAGAATCGGCCTCTTCTCCTATATGAGGACACACACCGACAGATAAGTCTGCCTGCCTACTCATCCGTCGGACCAACGGGAGACCCCATCAAACCTCCCCTTGCTCTCGCTGGAGGATGCTGTGCTCTAGTGGCATAAAGACGTTTGAAAACAAGAGAACACTGGCCATTAAGAAGAAGTGTGAGCGAAGGAAGCAGGGCTCAACTTCTGGAGACGTTTTCCTTTGCAACATCTGTGGGAAGTGCTGCGCATCCAGAATCGGCCTCTTCTCCTATATGAGGACACACACCGACAGATAAGTCTGCCTGCCTAATCATCCTTCGGACCAACGGGAGACTCCATCAAACCTCCCCTTGCTCTTATCGTAAAGAATAAGCCATGGTTTTTACCAAACACAAGGGGGGTCGGGTTCGGGGAAAAGACAGATTAGGATTTACTAAAATAAAGAAAACACAGTCAGGCCCGAAGATGTTTTGGTTCACTTTAATTATGTTTCAACAACTCCCTTAAAGACTAAAGGGTGGAAAAGTTGCACAAATTGACTAGCTAAAAAGAAAAGGAAAAACAAAACAAACAAAAAAAAAGAAAATGCTGACTCAAAAGGGCTCTACCAACCATGGCCTTGAAACCAACATAAGAACAATGCATTGTACAACCATTTCCAGACTTACAGCTACACACACGAATATCAGCTCACAATATACTTAGCCATTTTAATAGAGAAACAACATAAGGAATATGAAATAAAATAATTCCATGGGTTGAGTACTCCATTCTAAACTTCAGCTAAGAGCATATCGTTCATAAGACACATAACAGGGAACGTGCTATAACACGTAGAACCTTCAGTTCAACTCATTTAGCATTAGCTCTCCGCCCTGGGGTGCGTAACGGGCAATCAGCAAAGACAACCCACCCAAAACAAGAACTAATTAAAATGACAAGACAGTAATTCAAGAAACAGGGTAAACTCCATCCAGTTTAACCCTATGCCGATCGAGTCGGAACAACAACTTCCAATAATGTGGATCTCGTTCATCCAACATATTTAGTTCACCTCATTCCCGTGTGCTCAGTCAACAACGCTCGTTAGCTCTCTCTTACAATTAGCTAGACCACTTCCTTAACTTCAAACACGTGTGACAATATCATATAAACTTAACTCAGAGCACACACACATATGAACATAGAGAACGAACAATCAAATCTACTACGAGTACATGAGTATATATTCATATGTATAAGGAGTTATAAGGAGGGAGAGAGACAGAAAATAACTACACAAACAGCTATTAACAGAAGTACATGATAACTTATTAAACCCTTCAATGTTATTGCCAGTATTCCTTAACATAGCTGCAAAATAAATTTCATTTTCCGGCTAGGCAAATATATAACTGAATCCCATAAACATTACCACCTCCGTACACATGTCATTCTTCTGTTTCATTTATTCTTCCTTACTCCCTATTATTTCCACAATATCAATACACAACTTATAATATAAAAAGAAATGCATAATACAAAACATAGTAAAATGCTCATATCCATGAATAAAATCCACTATTTATCAAAATAAAAGTGGAAAAAGATTCTCATCAGTACCTGAAGCCACGAACATCCCACACTACATGTGTGTTCTTCAGAGTTGGGGCCTTGACTGTGCCAGACTTAGCGCCACTGCCCCCCTGGTGTCTTAGGGACGCGGTTCATGAAATCCCTACACCTCATTATTATTCATTAGCTGTTTCCATTACTTATCCAAGACGTTTCAAACAAAATTCTATATGTCTCTGGCCAGTGCACGGATCTTTTCTATCCTTTCACCTTCATACTCTTTAAATCAACAATTCAGTTATTTCTTTTGTACCGTCCCTTATGATATATACCACTCGGTTCACGGTTACATATAATACCAAGACTTGAACCAAATCTTTCCTGAGGGATGTTGGGAATAACATTGAAATGATACAACTTTCTATATAATAGTCAGTGACAGAAAATAGTGTTTCACAATGCTTTAGCCTCGCGAACTGACTGTAAAAAAGGGACCAAAATTATTTTTTTAGGTTATTTATTCTTACTATTTATTCTTATTATTAATAGGTTTGATGTTTGTTGTGATGCAACCTGTATTTCATGCTTGTTCATATGTTCATCAGTTTGTGTTAGCATCCTTTCGCATGCAAGGTTGCACTGAAAATAGATTCTCAGTTTAAGAGAACATGAAAACATCAATTTAAAAACAGTAAAAGGAGAACAAATGAACCAGCCAAGAAAACACAAAAACAGAAAAAAAGGAAGTACACACGCAGACACACACTCACTCACTCACTCGCCTACTCACTCACTCACTCACTAACTCACATACCCATACATGTACCATGTACACATTTTTTTTAAACCAATACTGTGCGATCACCTTCACCATCTTCACTAACGTCCCCCCCCCCTCTCCCCCCCCCCCCCCCCCCGCCCCTCCCCACCACACACTTTCTTGCAATACCACGAATTTCTCTCCAAGAGAAACCCTGGGATAACAACGGGTCTGAAAGTGAGACGACGATGGGGGTGGGGGGTGGGGGGGTGGAGGTGGCGATGAAAGGTGGAGAGGGGGTGATGGCCAGATGGACAGGGCGGATGGGGGGAGGGGAAGGTGAGGGGTTATGGGCATCAGATGTAGGGTGGGAGTCGGGGTGGGTGAAGAGATGGACCGATAAGGACACGATGAAGCCAGCCAGAGAATGCAGGGGGAATGCTAAAGCCGAGGGCTGACGATCCACTGGAGCTGGACAGCCAAGAGTGAGTGACGGGGACAGAGACTGATTATTGCCCTCGCTAACAACCCTCAGTCTCTCCACTGCTGCAGTCTGGCAAACATCCCTCAGTCTCTCCACTGCTGCAGCCTGGCTAACATCCCTCAGTCTCTCCACTGCTGCAGTCTGGCTAACAACCCTCAGTCTCTCCACTTCTGCAGCCTGGCTAACAACCCTCAGTCCACTCCTGCAGCCTGGCTAACAGCCCTCAGTCTCTCCACTTCTGCAGCCTGGCTAACAACCCTCAGTCCACTCCTGCAGCCTGGCTAACAGCCCTCAGTCCACTCCTGCAGCCTGGCTAACAACCCTCAGTCCACTCCTGCAGCCTGGCTAACATCCCTCAGTCTCTCCACTCCTGCAGTCTGGCTAACAACCCTCAGTCTCTCCACTCCTGCAGTCTGGCTAACAACCCTCAGTCTCTCCACTCCTGCAGCCTGGCTAACAACCCTGTCCATCCACTGGTGGTGGTGGTGGGGTGGGGGGCGGAGGGGGGGGGGGGTCCCGAGAATGCTAATACCTGTTCATCCCAATACACTTGCTTCTCACTCTCCACTCTCAGCTGGGTTCTTATGATGAAAACAAAGCAAAACAAAACAAAACAAAAACAGATGTGGTGTTTGTTGTATGTGGGTGTTAGTTGGTCGAGTGGGAGGAGAGCCGAGACCTGGAGGCTGGCTGTGTGACTGACAGAACGGCTGACCTGGATGGTGGCTATGTGTGGGTGGGGACTCGAGGTGAGTGGTCTGCGAGTTCGATGCCATTGACACGACGCACAGGATGGGCCGTTCAATGGATGTCACATGACAAGGGTTGACTGTCATGTTATTATAAATTATACCCACAATAAGCAGTTCTCTCCAGACGAAGAATGGCCCTCACGTGATAATGACTCAGTTGTCACGAGAAGAAAGATTACCTTTGCGTTTCCAGGGTAAAAGAAAAGATAATAACTTTGATTATTTTCATAGCTTGCTTGATTTTTCTTTTAAACACCCCCACTCCTGCACCTCTAAATCATCATGATCACATGAATTCTAACTAGAAACCTGTCCCCTTTTTTTAATATCCTCAGAGAAAGATGGTGGCAGAATGGTTAAGAACAATACCGAGTCCGTGAGGTTGTGGGTTTGATTCCTACTCTCGCTCTTTCACCCAAGTTTGACTGAAAAATCCAACTGAGCGTCCAGTCGTTCGGATGAGACGATAAACCTTCTTCTTCTTCTTCTGCGTTCGTGGGCTGCAACTCCCACGTTCACTCGTATGCACACGAGAGGGCTTTTACGTGTATGACCGTTTTTACCCCGCCATGTAGGCAGCCATACTCCGTTTTCGGGGGTGTGCATGCTGGGTATGTTCTTGTTTCCATAACCCACCGAACGCTGACATGGATTACAGGATCTTTAACGTGCGTATTCGATCTTCTGTTTGCATATACACACGAAGGGGGTTCAGGCACTAGCAGGTCTGCACATATGTTGACCTGGGAGATCGTAAAAATCTCCACCCTTTACCCACCAGGCGCCATCACCGTGATTCGAACCCGGGACCCTCAGATTGACAGTCCAACGCTTTAACCACTCGGCTATTGCGCCCGTCAGACGATAAACCCATCGAGGTCTCGTGTGCAGCACGTACTTGGCGCACTGAAAAAAGAACCTACGGCAACAAGAGAGTAGTCCTCTGGTAAAATTCTGCAGAAGAAATCCACTCTGATCTGTACACAAATATGTATGTATGTATGCACTCAACGCCTAACTAGGCGCAATGGGTTATGGTACTGGTCAGGCATCTGCGTAGCAGATGTGGTGTGGCGTTTATGGATTTTTCCGAACGCAAATACGCCGCCTAGAGAAACTGAAACTATCTTAATTTTTCTGTCTGAGCGCTGTTTTGTTTCGAGACAAATGTCGGATAACATCCATGTCAGATGACGTGTATGGTATGGTGAGAGAGTAACCGTATGGCTTTTCCATTTTCGTCGTCAGTGTTGATGGTTATCGTGTCAGCTGAGTCCTGCACCCCTCCACCCATTTTTTTTTTTTTTCCCGTATCTCTCCCTCCCTCCCTCTCTCTCTCTCTCTCTCTCTCCCTCTGTCATAGTTGCCGAGAACATCACTTAAAAGCTCTGGGACGAACAAGAGAAAGTGAAACCCCCTTTACTTCGGGTTGGTTTGTTTTTGTTGTTGGTTTTTGTTGGTGTTTTTTTTTTTTTTTTTTTTTTGTAATTTTGGTTTGCTGTTGTTGTTAGTGTTTTTTGTTGTTTGTTTGGTTGGGTTTTTTCGTTGCTTTTTTTGTTTTTTTGTTTTTGTTTTTGTTTTGTTTTGTTTTGTTTTTTCTTTACTGTTTCTATGTTGCTTTCTTTTCTTTCTTTCCTTCCTTCTTCACTTACCCGCTTTTCTTGCTTTCGGTTGCCTTCACGTTTAACCCCCCCCCCTCCCCCACTCCCCCTGCCCCCCGCTGTTTCAATCAACAACTCTGATCTCTTTTTTAACTGACACTTCTCTCTTTGTCTCTGTCTGTCTGTCTGTCTGTTTTCCACTTTGTTCCTCCTTCTATATAAACCAGTCAAACCGGGACGAGAGCGTGCCTTTGAAACAGACTGCGATGTCGAAGGTTAAAGACCCTTGGGCGAATAAAAAGACCCCAGTGGATGCGTGGCTGTAACAGCCATTGCTGCATGGGTACTGCTCGAATGCTGGTGGCTGAGACCGGCCATCGGATTACTCGGTCTTTTCTTTTGAAGTTTTGTCTGTCCCGCTATATTTGTAAGTTATAGACAAGACGTCATGTGATGACACCACTGATGGCGATAACAAAAGGGATCAGGTCGCGAAATAGAGCTTGATGCATGTCAGTCGTTCTAAAAACAGACTGTTGAAAATAAATGACGTAACTTGTTCATGATCACTGAGGCGCCAATGAAAGTGACACGTGTTTTTTGGGGTTTTTTTTTTTTTTTTTGCATCAGGTCATTCGTGCTGCGTGTGTTGTCAGTGTTGTAGCGATGTGTGTGTGTGTGTGTGTGTGTTGTTGTTGTTGTTGTTGTGTGTGACTCTGTGTGTGTGTGTGTGTGTGTGTGTGTGTGTGTGTTGTTGTTGTTGTTGTTGTGTATGTCAGAGTGTGTGTGTGTGTGTGTGTGTGTGTGTGTGTACGCGCGCGTCCGCCGTTCATTAATTTGGTTCGTTTCCAGCCCCATCATACATTGAACAAGCATGTCGAACAACAAAGCGCCATTGCACTGCCCCCGTCCTCACCAAGCGAAACGTGGCTGGACCAGCTAGAGTTCAGAACGTCGCCACAGACCCGCACATGCCCCAATCAGCGCCAACACTGGTAAGACTTTTAACACCCAAGGGCAACATTCGAGGCTGAACGAGGGCCAACACAGCACATTAGCCACTCGGCTTGCCGCGTTCAACAACACCATCCCTCCAACAACGCCCTTGGCGGTTAACACATACAGTATTTAACATAACGACGGGTAAAAGCGCGGTTGTGGACAAGAAGCACTGAACGGGGCTATGAAGTTTGTTTTGCCGAGGAAGTGTTGGGGAGAGAAGTGTGTGTGTGTGGGTTTGTGTCGGGCCCCCACCTCACAAGCAGACGTGATTTGGACTGATGGCAGTCAGTCGTTCGTTGTTCTGTTGTCGCCGTGCTCGCCCGGCAGAGGTGATGGTTCTTTCCAGTGAATGAAACCAGTTTATGATCCGGCAACGTCAACTCTTGTGGAAAGTGTACCGAGAGATTAGTGAGAGACTCGGCTTAGGTCGACGTGCGACGGACGGCTGGGTCGCCAAAGTGTGTGTGTGTGTGTGTGTGTGTGTGTGTGTGTTGTGTTGTTTTGTGTTGTGTGTGTGTGTGTGTGTCGCGCGCGCGCGCGCGTGTGTGTGTGTTGTGTTGTGTGGTATATGTGTCGTGTGATCGCAAAGCAAGGTCGCCTCGCTTGTGTCAACTCGGCGCAGACGACATTCCCGGGGCAGGGGAAAGAGGGGACCCCCCACAAGTTTCCCTCCCTGCTCCAAGTGTCGCTCCTTCCAAGATGGTTTAGGATCCGTCTTCACAGGATTAACAAGCAAAATGTGATGGAGGAAAAAGTGAAAGTTTTTGTTATTTTTATTTTTTTTTTTTAGTGGTGTGTGTGAGTTTGTGTACGTGTGACAAGATGCTTCGTGGGATTTCTCGCTACAAGCGGTAGTTGGAGAGTGTCGTGTTTTGTTTGTGCTCCTACATACCTCGATTTACTACAACTACTTCTTCTACTACCACTACTCCTACTACTACTACTGCTGCTGCTGCTGCTGGCGTCACTCCATGGCGATACAGGTCGGTGGTGGTGACAGAGATCAGCTCGGGCCGAGGAGTGCGTGTCGACACTGGGTTCCCTTCAGCCTGGCCCTTCTCACCTGGATCGCCACTTCAACGGCTTCAGGTGAGTCTCGCCAGGTAATGGGTTAGGTAGTAAACTACACCTGTACGACGGGTGGTCGTTTTTCAACCCCCTCCTCTCCACTTCCCCCTCTTCTCCTCCCGTAGGGAATTAAAGAAACAGGTGAGTGGGGAGGGAAGAGAGGAAGAGGGAGGATTGGGTGGGGGTGGGGGTACGAGGAAGGAGGTGAGGGAGGTGGTAGTGTGTGTGACATTGCTGATCCCGCTTGGACAGTGGCAGTTCCCTTTGATGTGCCGAGACCTTGGCGAGACGACAAACGGAGCTGTGAGAGCTGGTCTTTCACTATCTGTGTGCTATGAGTGTCAAGACAGCGTGTTACTCTTCATATCACAACACTGTCTCTGTGCTGTCGGTGTCAAGACAGCGTGTTACTTTTCATATCACATCACTGTCTCTGTGCTATGAGTGTCAAGACAGCGTGTTACTCTTCATATCACAACACTATGTCTGTGCTATGAGTGTCAATACAGCGTGTTTCTCTTCATATCACATCACTATCTCTGTGCTATGAGTGTCAAGACAGCGTGTTACTCTTCATATCACAACACTATCTCTGTGCTATGAGTGTCAAGACAGCGTGTTACTCTTCATATCACAACACTATGTCTGTGCTATGAGTGTCAAGACAGCATGTTACTCTTCATATCACACCACTATATCTGTGCTATGGTTGTCAAGACAGCGTGTTACTCTTCATATCACAACACTATCTCTGTGCTATGAGTGTCAAGACAGCGTGTTACTCTTCATATCACAACACTATCTCTGTGCTATGAGTGTCAATACAGCGTGGTACTCTTCATATCACATCACTATCTCTGTGCTATGACTGAGTGTCAAGACAGCGTGTTACTCTTCATATCACATCACTATCTCTGTGCTATGAGTGTCAATACAGCGTGGTACTCTTCATATCACATCACTGTCTCTTTGCTGTCGGTGTCAAGACAGTGTGTTACTTTTCATATCACATCACTATCTCTGTGCTATGAGTGTCAGTACAGCGTGTTTATCTTCATATCACATCACTATCTCTGTGCTATTAGTGTCAAGACAGCTCGGTACTCTTAATATCACATCACTGTCTCTGTGCTATGAGTGTCAAGACAGCGTATTACTCTTCATATCACATCACTATCTCTGTGCTATGAGTGTCAAGACAGCGTGTTACTCTTCATATCACATCACTATCTCTGTGCTATGAGTGTCAAGACAGCGTGTTACTCTTCATATCACATCACTATCTCTGTGCTATGAGTGTCAAGACAGCGTGGTACTCTTCACACCCGCACAGCCTTCCAACCACCGTCCTCAGAGCCTCGTCTGGGATCCTTGGTGCATATGGCAGTGTTCAAACGCTCTCTCTGTACACGTTGCTGTCGGAAAATTTCAAGTGGTGAATTGACACCGCCGCCATTGTCTTGCTTTCGCTGACCGCTACGAGATTTAGAGTTGCTCCGCGAACTTCTAAAGCTTCACCACTAAACTGACTGACAGATAGTTAAAATTGAGCTTGTAGAACGCAAGTTAAGCTAGCTTGCCGCAAAACGACCATTTTTAGCAGAAGGTTATGGGTTTACCGGACAGGTAACTGCTAACGACGTGCTGTGCAACCGGGCCCAGTTCGCTGAAGTCTCGGGCTCTGTTCACTGTTGGGACTGAGGGAAATTATGAGGTGTTTCGACAGAGAAACATTGTTTAAGAAACAACAGAGGTGTGTAGATGGGTGTCATTGCGACTAAGCAAAATATACTATCCCTCAGCTAATTAACGCATGAAGGTAATTCAGTTCCCGCATGCTTTAAGATATAACTGACATTTTTTTTACTGCAGTTAAATTGATAATGATAAGGAAATTGATAATGATAAGGAAATTGATGATGATGATAATGATGATGATGATGATGAAGATGATGTTAATAAACCAGGAAGAAAAAGATAAACGCGAGCGCATATACGCATGCAAGTAGCGCACGCGCGCGCGCGCACACACACACACACACACACACACACACACACACACACACACACACACATTACAACTAGTACTCATATTTGTATATGTATGGGTTTTGTTGTTTTTTGTCCCTGTGGGTAGAGTGAAGATTGGTGGACGGACACGCCGATGCACTTGCATGTTTGTTTAAGTCCTTTATACGCGCGTACACTTGTGTGTGTTTTCTCTGTCTCTGTATGTACGCGCGCGCGCACGCCTACTTTGTTTTAAGTATTTGTCAGTGAATGAAAAGATTTAAAAACAATTCTTTTTAAAGACATCCGAGTTATGTGAATGGAGGAGGTGGTGGTGTTGCATCCCAGAATAACTTAGGGAGATGGTTCACTGATGATGAACACGGATTGCTGATGCAGCTGATGCCAGTCACATAATATATCATTTCTTAATTAATAATGTAATGCCAGCTCATTATTGTTAAAAACGTATTCGTGATCAGATGCACAGGGTACAAGTTAAACGGTCGATATTTGATGTAAAATAAGGTGCTAGCTCATTTACTTAACGAAAAAAGAAAGAAAAAATAAGAGAAACCCACTCTTTTATGTCTGTCCCGAGATAACAATTTATATATATATATATATAGATAGATAACAGTTGGTGTATAAACAACATTAAAAATATCTTTAAAAAATCAGAGTCTTTCTTTCATCACCTCCCTCATTTTCTTCCCCTCTGTCTCTGTGTAGTAATTGTCTGTCTGTCTCGGTCTCTGTCTCTGCCTCTGTCTCTCTCTCCCACTCTCTCTCTCTCTCTCTCTCTCTCTCTCTCTCTCTCTCTCTCAATTATTTTGCCATGTGTTAGTTAATTTGATTAAGACGTAGACATATTTTGTTCAGATATTGTTGAAAACCCGTGTTATTTTTTGGTTTTTGTTTCTTTTATTTCCTACAAATCAAACGTTGCTTCTGATGGGTTTCGGTGTCAGTTTCTCGAAGAGGTGTACCTGCTTTCGGACAAATTCATATACGCTACACATCTGCTAGTCACATGCCTGACAGCACCATAACCCAACGCGCTAGTCGGACCTTGAGTTCATGCATAATTATTTGTGAACGCATCAGAGTGGATTTCTACTACAGACTTTCGCCACACTCGGAGGATAACACTGTTGTTGCCGTGGGTTCTTTTTCAGTGCGCCAAGTGCGTGCTGCGCACGGGACCTGGGTTTATCGTCTCATCCGGGTGACTTGATGCTCAGTTTGATTTTTCGATCAAACCTGGGAGAAAGGGCGACTGCGGGAATTGAACCTGGACCCTCACGGACACTGTATTGGCAGATAAGCGTCTGAACCATTCTGCCACATTCCTCCTTATATCTCATCTTATTATAGATTCAAGTCAGTCAAAAGACGCAGTTTCATTATCAGTTTTCCAGATCGAATTTCGTTTACAGGTATGCATGGAATAAGGTTGCATGCTTTATGTATTCATTGGAAAATTTGTATTTACCTCTTCAAACGGACCATGTCCATATTGGAAAAAACTGTTGTTGTCATTCTGTCTGTCTCTGTCTCTCCCTCTCGCTCGCTCGCTTGCTTTCGCTGTCTCGTATATTTTTTGTAGTCTTTGTCTCTGTCTCTGTCCATGTCTTTGTCTTTTTTTGTCTGTATATCTGCCTCTGCCACTCTGTTTCTTTTCCCAGTTTCGCTTATCTGTCTCTCTCTCTGCCTCTATATCTCTCTGTCTCTTTCTCTCTTGTCTCCCCAACTCCCTCCATCCCTCTATAAATTTCTGTCTCTCTCCACACAACTCTTTTTTTTTTCTCTCCATCCATCTGTCTGATTATTTTACTTGTCTGTCTCTGTGTCTGTCTCTTTCTCTCTTTCCCTTTCTGGACGTGGCACGTCGGGAGAAGAAATGAGTGACGGAACAGGTCATGTCGGACTGTAAACATGACCCAAAAACAAAAGCACATCCGAAGAAACTAAGCCACGAAAAGTTCCCCACTCAATCAACACACGACAATAACAAACAAGCAACCGGCTCCCAGTTTCAAACAAGAGTTGTTTTTTTCTTTCCTTCTTATCAGTGTCAAGGGAATCATTTATTTATTTAGGAATCAGCGGTAAAGTGTCTTATTAATGCTTTGTGGTAGACTGACGCCACTGGGCAGAAGCAAGAGATCGATAATAATGATGGAAGAAGAGGAGGACAATATAATGAAGACGGGGACATTCACGTTGAATGTGAACATTTGAAGATCTATACCAGTCACGTGGAATGTGGACATTTAAGATACCGGTCACGTGGAATGTGAACATTTGAAGATCTATACCAGTCACGTGGAATGTGAACATTTGAAGATCTATACCAGTCACGTGGAACGTGAACATTTGAAGATATCAGTCACGTGGAATGTGAACATTTGAAGATCTATACCAGTCACGTGGAACGTGAACATTTGAAGATATCAGTCACGTTGAATGTGAACATTTGAAGATCTATACCAATCACGTGGAATGTGAACATTTGAAGATATCTGTCATGTTGAATGTGAACATTTGAAGATCTATACCAGTCACGTGGAACGTGAACATTTAAAGATACCAGTCACGTGGACTGTGAACATTTGAAGATCTATACCAGTCACGTGGAATGTGAACATTTGAAGATTTTTACCAGTCACGTGGAATGTGAACATTTGAAGATCTATACCAGTCACGTGGAATGTAAACATTTGAAGATCTATACCAGTCACGTGGAACGTGAACATTTAAAGATACCAGTCACGTGGAATGTGAACATTTAAAGATCTATACCAGTCACGTTGAATGTATACATTTAAAGATACCAGTCACGTGGAATGTGAACATTTAAAGATACCAGTCACGTGGAATGTGAACATTTAAAGATACCAGTCACGTGGAATGTGAACATTTAAAGATGCCAGTCACGTGGAATGTGAACATTTAAAGATATCAGTCACGTGGAATGTGAACATTTAAAGATATCAGTCACGTGGAATGTGAACATTTGAAGATATCAGTCACGTTGAATGTGTACATTTGAAGATATCAGTCACATTGAATGTGTACATTTGAAGATATCAGTCATGTTGAATGTGTACATTTGAAGATATCAGTCATGTTCAATGTGTACATTTAAAAGTATCACTCACGTTGAATGTGTACATTTAAAAGTATCAGTCACGGTGAATATTCATCATATCGATATGAAAGCAGACGTGGTGGAGCGGGGAGCGGGTGGAGTGGTGAGGAGGGCATGTGGAAGGGGAGAAGAGGGTACGGTAAAAGACAAGGGATTGGGGGTGGGGGTTGTAGAACGTAACACACACACACACACACACACACACACACACACACACACACACACAGAGAGAGAGAGAGAGAGAGAGAGAGAGAGAGAGAACAAGAACAAAACTTTAATCTCCAGGCCTCCGGCCCATAGAAAGAGGTCAAAAGTACACAATATGGTGATCACTCAGCCACAAAAAAATGTAAAATACGTACTAACTTAACCTGTAGAACAAAAGTGCTTCTCGTGCATAGTAAATTAATTCTAACTTTCATCATTGTTGTCACAGAATTCCTGTCGTATCTTCAGGGCGTTGAATATATAAATGCATAGTTTACGAATACTGTAAACAGAACCATTCTTCATCAAGTGAACATACGATTGACCTTCAGAGTTCAGATGTTTTTGCCGCAGGTTATTGTAAAGGACACAATTGTTTATAAAATGGTTTTCATCTTCGATTACGAGAGAGAGAGAGAGAGAGAGAGAGAGAGAGAGAGAGAGAGAGAGAGATCCAAACAAGGCAGATCCCATTTTTAATCATCGACATTCGTTGTCAAGCCAGTCAGAAAGTCAGGAAGTGGATCGGTTTAGTGTTACTGGCGTGACGAATAGACAAACTTTAAACAGGAGTGGTTAGTAATTAAGAAAAAATCTCGCTGAAAGGGATCAGTGGTGACGGTACTGTAGTTAAGGTGGAGTGATAGCCCAGAGGTAACGCGTCCGCCTAGGAAGCGAGAGAATCTGAGCGCGCTGGTTCGAATCACGGTTCAGCCGCCTATATTTTCTCCCCCTCCACTAGACCATGAGTGGTGGTCTGGACGCTAGTCATTCGGATGAGACGATAAACCGAGGTCCCGTGTGCAGCATGCACTTAGCGCGCGTAAAAGAACCCACGGCAACAAAAGGGTTGTTCCTGGAAAATTGTGTAGAAAAATCCATTTTGATAGGAAAAACAAATAAAACTGCACGCAGGAAAAAATCTGAAAAAAAATGGGTGGCGCTGTAGTATAGCGACGCGCTCTCCCTGAGGAGAGCAGCCCGAATTTCACACAGAGAAATCTGTTGTGATAAAAAGAAATACAAATACAACAAATACAAATACAGGGTATGGCCAAGGTTTATTTTTTTGTGCCTCCTGAGCGCATTGAAACGTCACCAACACATTCACCTTTTATGTTTACAAATTTGTTTTAACTCTTTCCATACGAACGGCGAAAGAGACGACGTTAACTGCGTTTCACCCCAATTACCGCCATCAAAATATTGCAAGCGGAAGGCTCTTATACTGAAGAGGTGAATGTTGACAAAGAATACCACAATTCTGACGACGGAAGCTAAAGGTTGGGTCATTGAGACACCCACTGGACATCCGAGGGGTCTGTGTAGAGGAGAAAAGAGGACTGGCCGTACTGAGTGAGTTAATCTTATTCTTTTTTTTCTCGTTAGGAGAGTGTTGGGTTTGAGATACAGAACAGTTTCACTTTCTCATGGAGGCGTCACTGAGCTCCGACAAATCCATATAAATATAATTCGCTGCACCACATTTGCCTGACCAGCAGCACAACCCAACAGTTTTTTGCCAAGCACAGCGTGACGGCAATAGGTGTGACGACTGACCAGCACAAGTGGTCAACTGTTGGCAAGGTGAGGGTTACCTTTGACACATTATACAGGCTAGTAAAGTGGTCACGATTACTTGTGAAAGGACGAAGCCATCACGATTTTTTATGTGAGATATTTTGATAACAAAATCAGCCGCAGGTTATGATATAGCGTGTATCAAGATCCTGGATCCTTGTTTGTGTCAAGTCAAAATGAACTTCATAGGAGGTAAAACAGTCAGCTTTACAGTTGTTGTTGTTTTTGTTGTTGTTGTTGTTGTTTTGTTTGTTTGTTGTTTGTTTTTAACATATATATCTTTATCCTGCCCTCAGATAAAAAGACAAGAGAAAGGCACAGCATGAGAGAAAAAGAAAATCATCACACGACACCAAATACGCATAGAGTATAGACAGGTGTGTGTGGGGCGGGATGTGTGTGTGTGTGTGTGTGCGCGCGTATGTGTGTACGCGCGTGCGTACGTAAGTGCTCGTGTGTGTGTGCGTCAGTGCAAGTGTTTGTGCATGTTTGTGTGTGTGCATTCGCGCGTGAGCGGAAGAGAGAGAGAGAGAGGTGCGCGCTTGCTTGCTTGTGTGTGTGTGTGTGTGTGTGTGTGTGTGTGTGTGTGTGCGAAAGTATTGTGTGCACGCGTCCTTGTGTGTGAGTGTGTGTTTTTTTGTTGTTTTTTTGTTGTTTTTTTTTTGGGGGGGGTGGGGGTGGGGGAGGGGCGGTCGGAGGGGAGGGAGGTGTGGGGGGGGGGGGCGAGTGCGAGCGCGCGTATGTATTATTGGGTGTGTGTGTGTGTGTGTGTGTGTGTGAGCGTGTGAGCGCAAGTGCTCAGTGAGGCAATAAGAGAAGACCTACCGCACGTTCAAAGCGATAATGGATTGTTGGGGACTCTTTGAAGCTTGACCCGCATGGCCTGCTTTTCTGCTCCTGGAGAGAATATTGAAAACTTTTTTTCTTACTTTTTTTTTAAATTTTGAATTTTTATTACATACATTTAACATAAGTTCTTAAATACATATATAGGATAAGAAAGAGCACATAATAAATGAAATATAGGATCAAAAGGAGCACATAATAAATGAAATATAGGATCAGAAAGAGCACATAATAAATGAAATATAGGATCAGAAAGAGCATATAATAAATGAAATATAGGATCAGAAAGAGCATATAATAAATGAAATATAGGATCAAAAAGAGCATATAATAATGAAATATAGGATCAAAAAGAGCATATAATAAATGAAATATAGGATCGGGAAGAGCATATAATAAATGAAATAATAAATGAAATATAGGATCAGAAAGGGCACATAATAAATGAAATAATAAATGAAATATAGGATCAGGAAGAGCATATAATAAATGAAATAATAAATGAAATATAGGATCGGGAAGAGCATATAATAAATGAAATAATAAATGAAATATAGGATCAGAAAGGGCACATAATAAATGAAATATAGGATAAAAAAAGAGCACATAATAAATGAAATATAGGATCAGAAAGAGCATATAATAAATGAAACATAAAAAGGTGAAAGAACATCTGATGACATACTTGACATTGTATCGTGAGAATAGGTACTGCAAGTCAAGTAAACAGAC
The DNA here is from genome assembly GCF_041734735.1 of Babylonia areolata. Taxonomy (NCBI): domain Eukaryota; kingdom Metazoa; phylum Mollusca; class Gastropoda; order Neogastropoda; family Buccinidae; genus Babylonia; species Babylonia areolata. The sequence continues at coordinate 6,920,910 of NC_134895.1, read as the reverse complement.
CATTTGAAGATATATATATATATCATCATTATCATCATCATCATCATCAAATGTGAAAAAAGGAGAAAAAAACAGCAACACCATTCCACCCAAAATAAATCGTTTCCATATATAACATAACACAATACGTACTTTCTTTACCCAGCAATAAACCATTTGAAAAATGCACCGTTAATTCACACCAAAGCATCATGGAGATTTACATATTACAATTTGAATATCTTAACTGTTGATAAACGTGCCTTATGTATTGTTTTCAAACAAAGGTAAATATGGTAGCCATTTTGTCTTGGAACTGTGTGTTTCACATGTGACCATTGCATTATATTCTTCTATTTTGTATCTTGAGGTAATATAATGAGTGAACTATTTGAAATGATAGACATTTATGTAATTTACATTTATATGCATCTTCCCCATGAGGATTAGCAAATCAAGAACTTGATCTGTAACCATATCCACATGGAAACCAAAAAGTATTATATGTTCGTTAAACTTTAAATTTGCACATATTGTACATGTTGTTTTTAGTGAATCTTCTAAATTTGCCCAATTATTTTTTAGAATGATCGCATCGCCAGAAAATATGTTCGATACTATCTTTAGCTTCTAAGCAAGAGTCACAGTTATATTATTACTATTTACTATTTCCATTTCTTTTAAAATTACATTTGTTCCAATGAATCTGTGTATTATGAGAAGTTGTAGCCATGTCAGTTTTATCTCTTCTATGTTATGAATTTTACTAAAAGCTTTTCCCAACGTATATTTGTTCCCAGTTTCTCAGATCATTTGTTACAAGCATTTGGAAGTGTATCATCATATGTCAAAACATCGTAGTATACCTATGATCTCTTAGATACTGAGATTACTTTTAATGCCCCGGGTATATCATGTGTACTTTGGTTTGTTATCATACTAATTGATCTACCTGTTGAAAATATTTCTTAATTGCTCTCAGAACACCGTTGTTGGCCAAGAAGTGTGTGTGTGTGTGTGTGTGTGTGTGTGTGTGTGTGTGTGTGTGTGTGTGTGTGTGTGTGTGTGTGTGTGTGTGTGTCTGTGTGAGCGCAAGTGCTCAGTGAGGCAATAAGAGAAAACCTACCGCACGTTCAAAGCGATAATGGATTGTTGGGGACTCTTTGAAGCTTGACCCGCTTGGCCTGCTTTTCCGCTCCTGGAGAGAATATTGAAACTTCTTCTTCTTCAAGATTCTCCTTCTGCTACTTCGTCTTCTTCTCCTTCCCCCTCTTCTTCTTCATCTTGTGAATGCGGCGTTAGAAACAGATTTACAGTGGTTTAGGGCTTGTGTGTTGGAACCTACTGTATCAATTGTGTGATCCGAGAAAAGTTAAAAGTTTGCAGGTCATGTGTGGCTGGAACAATTCTTTAAAAAAAAAAACACATGGCTGTTTTTGTTCCATAAGATTTATGCTTTTCGGTGTATATTCTTTCTCACTCTCTATCTCTGTATATAATGTCTCAGTCTCTCTCTCTCTCTCTCTCTCTCTCTCTCTCTCTCTCTCTCTCTCTCTCTCTCTCTGTCTGTCTCGCTGGTTTGACGCGGTGTGTGTGTGTGTGTGTGTGTGTGTGTGTGTGTGTGTGAAATTATATCCATATTTTAACTCAAAAATTACTTGAATGACACTATTGTCTGAGAGAGAATCTGAAATTACATCCATATTTTAACTCAAAAGTTACTTGAATGACACTTATTGTCCGAGAGAGAATGTGAAATTACATCCATATTTTTAACTCAAAAGGTACTTGAATGACACTTATTGTCTGAGAGAGAATGTGAAATTACATCCATATTTTAGCTCAAAAGTTTCTTGAATGACGCTTATTGTCTGAGAGAAGCTAAAACGACGTCAAACGTAAGGTACGTAAACCACCACAGACTACTTGAACACAGGAAGCCAGCTACAGAGAATGTAAAATATAACGTATTACACACAATGCAAATTTGGAAAATGTAACGTACTATATAAAATGTAAAAAATGTACCATAGCAGTTCTGAAGAGAATGTAAAACGGCGGAACACGATGCACATAGTGTAAGATAACGTGTCGTGCTACAGAGTATCTAAAATGACGTCACGCATTAGAGAAAATGTAAAAGATGTAAAGCAGTCGGTATACATATAAAATGGCGTGACGAACCACAGACAATGTAAAATGGCGTAATCCACTACATTAAATGCAAAACAACGTGACTGTAACTTAGTGGAGAATGTAAAATGACGTGACGTACTACAGAGAAAGTGAAACTGAAGTGACGTGCAGTGTCAGGAACAGACAGACACAGAGACAGAGACACCTCCCGGTAAAATTATCAGCTGGTGTGTGTTAATGTTACGGCCTCTTTCCGCAGTAGGTCACGCGACGTTCCGCGCCAAGATATCAACAGTACGCGTGAAGATAAGAAAAAAAACATGTTGTTTCTCACAATGAAGGATGTAACCCCCCCCCCCTCCCCCCACTCTGCCTTGTTTCACCCCTCAACCCCCCCCCCCAGCCCCACCCCCCCATCCGTTTCACCCTTCCACCACCGCACTCCCACCTGCCCCGTTTCACCCCTCCACCACCGCACTCCCACCTGCCCCGTTTCACCCTTCCACCACCGCACTCCCACCTGCCCCGTTTCACCCCTACACCCATACACCACCCGTCCACCCCTACCCGGCCCCGTTTCACCCCTGCACCCCCCCCCCTGCCCCGTTTCACCCCTCCACACCCCCCCGCCCCCCCGCCCCGTTTCACCCCTCCACCCCTTCCTGCCCCGTTTCACCCCTCTACCCCCAGCCCCGTTTCACCCCTCTACCCCCTGCCCCGTTTCACCCCTCTACCCCTCCCTGCCCCGTTTCACCCCTCCACCCCACCCCGCCCCGTTTCACCCCTCCACCCCACTCCGCCCCGTTTCACCCCTCTACCCCCTGCCCCGTTTCACCCCTCTACCCCTCCCTGCCCCGTTTCACCCCTCTACCCCTCCCTGCCCCGTTTCACCCCTCTACCCCCCTGCCCCGTTTCACCCCTCTACCCCTCCCCCCGCCCCGTTTCACCCCTCTACCCCTCCCTGCCCCGTTTCACCCCTCTACCCCTCCCCCCGCCCCGTTTCACCCCTCTACCCCTCCCCCCGCTTCACCTCTCCACCTCCATCCCTATCTCTCTCCACCTCCCTCTCCACCTCCCTCCTATCTCTCTTCACCTCCCTCTCCACCTCCCCCTATCTCTCCACCCCCTCCCTATCTCTCTCCACCTTCCTCCCTATCCCTCTCCACCTCCATCCCTCTCTCCACCTCCCTCCCTATCCCTCTCCACCCCCTCCCTTTCTCCACCTCCCTATCTCTCTCCACCTCCCTCTCCACCTCCTTCCCTCTACCTCCCTCTCCACCGCCCTCCCTCTCTCCACCTCCCTCTCCACCTCCCTCCTTATCCCTCTCCACCTCCCTATCTCTCCACCTCCCTCCCTATATCTCTCCTCCTCCCTCTCCTCCTCCCTCCCATCTCACTCCACCCCCTTCCTTATATCTCTCCACCTACCTCCCTACATTTATCTCTCCATCTCCCTGTTACCTCCCTCCCTTCTCTCTCTCTGTCCATCTCCCATCTCTCTCCACTTCCTTCCCTCTCACCACCTCCCTCCAATCTCTGTCCATCTTTCATCTCTCTCCACCTCTTATGCTCTCTCCAGCTCCCTCCCATCTCTCTCCACACCACTCCCCATCTCCCTCCACCTCCCTCTCCATCTCCTTCCACCTCCCTTCCTCTCCACCTCCCTCCCCATCTCCCTCCACCTCCCTTCCCTATCTCTCTTTGTCCGTCTCCCTACGGATCTCTCTCCATCTCCCTCCCATCTCTCTCTGTCCATCTCCAAAATTCTCACCCACGCGCCCGCACCTACCCCCCTCCCCCGCATCCCCCTCCACTCTCTCTCTCTCTCTCTCTCTCTCTCTCTCTCTCTCTCTCTCTCTCTCTCTCTTTCTCTCTCTTTCGCTTTCGCCCCCTCTTTTCCTCTTCACCTCGTTTTTTGCCATGTCATGCTACCTCTTTGTCAATCGGTTTACTGGAGTGAGTCAGTGCAGTAGACTATTATCATTTTACAGCCTCGGTTTTGTTACTGTTGTTGTTGTTGTTTTCCTACACTCTGGCTGTTATATTTATGTATTAGTCGGCGAGCAAGATGAAAAGCAGCATCTGGTATGGAATTCAGACAGCATGTGTACGTGTGGGTTAAAAAGCTTAAAAGTAACATAGTAAGGTTAATGAAACCTAAGCGTGGCGCATTGGTCTGGAAAGAGTGTGTGAGGGTGGGTGAATGTGTGTGAATGCGCGCATGCTAAT
>NC_134895.1:6886566-6914066 GCF_041734735.1 Babylonia areolata | reverse complement strand
GTGTGTGTGTGTGTGTGTGTTCGCTCGATCGTTCGTTCGTTCCTTCCATCCTTCATCAGTTAAGCTTCTTTTCACTTGAAATACTTTAGCAGCCTTTAGCCAGTTGATTCACAGTGACTAGCACTTTAGCCAGTCAATTCGCAATGACTACCACTTTAGCCATTCAATTCGCAATGACTAGCAGCCTTTAGCCAGTTGATTCTCAGTGACTAGCAGCCTTTAGCGAGTTGATTTGCATTGCCTATCAGCCTTTAGCCAGTTGATTCACAATCACTAGCAGCTTTTAGCCAATTGATTCTCAGTGACTAGCAGCCTTTAGCCAGTTGATTCTCAGTGACTAGCAGCCTTTAGCCAGTTGATTTTCAATGACTAGCAGACTTTAACCAAGAGATTATCAATGCCAAGCAGCCTTTTAGCGAGTTGATTCTCTATGTCACGACACCAGGCAGACCACAGGTGTGTCAGGGTATGATGTAAATTGGTTGATGCATGTGGACCTGTCTCCCAGAGGAAAGAAAGGAAAACAATGATACAACTCTCGTTCACCCTCCTTAATTAACTCTCTCCATACGAACGGCGAAAGAGACGACGTTGACAACGTTTCACCCCAATTACCATCATCAAAATATTGCAAGCGGAAGGCTCTTATACTGAAGACGTGAAAGTTGACAAAGAATACCACAATTCTGACGACGGAAGTTAATTAAAGGTTGGGTCATTCAGACACCCACTGGACATCCGAGGGGTCTGTGTAGAGGAGAAGAGAGGACTGGCCGTACTGAGTGAGTTAACAGAGATCTATATATATCTAGAAGACAAATTCCTACAGAGGCACAGACGGCGAGCTTGAGAATACTACGTGAAACACCCAGTGAGTGTCGTGGGGATTGAGAAGCTGTCGGTGTAGGCACCTCACCAATCGACAACTGGTTCGCTGTGCGGACAGCTTATCAGGGCTTACTTAGCGCCCGATCTTGGCAACTGGAGAGGGGAAGCCACACACACACACACACACACACACACACACACACACACACACACACACACACACACACACACACTCACACACACACACACACACACACACACACACACACACACACACACACAGGCACGCACGCACGCATCGTAACACACACAAGAACAGTCAGAGACACACAGGCACATGCACGAACGCTCGCATACACACACACACACACACACACACACACACACACACACACACACACACACACACACACACACACACACACCACTGTCTCCTTCCAACCAGTTTGTTAATATCGCGCTTTCACTTCCACAGGTGCAAATTACTTACTCTGTGTGTGTGTGTATGTGTGTGTGTGTGTGTGTGTGTGTGTGTGCGTTCGTTCGTTCGTGTGCGTGTGTGTGTGCGTGTGTGTGTGCGCGTGTGTGTGTGTGTGATTACGTTCGTTCGTTCGTTCGTTGTTTTGTTTAACGCCAATCCACAATTGTGATTTTAGACGAAAATCCCTCCCCTTCCCCACCTCACCCATGGCTCATGTCCTCCAACGTTCCCTATTCCTCTCTCCTCATTTTGCATCAGACACAGAGAAACGTATGAATAAAAGAAAACACCAAACGACTCGATCACTAAAATTACAACAGAGAGCCAGTGGGGCTCATGATCAAACTCTGAACGTAATACAAAACGCCATACAAAACGTTTCCTGGGGAATCAGATGGAACTGCCGATTTTGTAAATTAATACCCCCGGAAACGAAGTATGGCTGCATAAATGGCGGGGTAAAAACGGTTATACACGTAAAAGCCCACTCGCGTACATACGAGTGAACGTGGGAGTTGCAGCCCACGAACGCAGAAGAAGAAGTAAATGAATGTTTTCAACTGTTCAGGTATCTGCTAAGCAAATGTGTTGTGACGTATGGATTTGTCCGAACACAATAACGCATCCTGGAGTTATATCACTTGAAGTGGGATTCATACGTAAACTCATGGACTACTACTACTACTGCTACTACTGCTACTACTACTACTACTGCACCCTTCTCCCACACCACCGTTTTTGTCGTCTAATATCACTTGGAATTGATAGACCCATTTTGTGATTCTGTCGTCTAGTTTGTGGTTTTTGTCGTCGAATATCACTTGGAATGGATAGACCCATTTTGTGCCTTTTGTCGTCTTATATCACTTAGAATTGATAGACCCATTTTGTGTTTTTTGTCGTCTTATATCACTTGGAATTGATAGACCCATTTTGTGGTTTTTGTCGTCTTATATCACTAAGAATTGATAGACCCATTTTGTGGTTTTTGTCGTCTGATATCACTTAGAATGGATAGACCCATTTTGTGGTTTTTATCGTCGAATATCACTTGGAATGGATGGACCCATTTTGTGTTTTTGATAAACCCCATTTTTAATCTCTTAGAAGACGTAAACTTCAGGACTACTGCTGCTGCTACTGCTTCTTCTACTGCTACTTCTGTTGCTGCTGCTGTTGTTGCTCTCTTCAGTTTAGAACAGTTAGCATTGCTCTTACATACTTAAAAAAATCTCTTTATATATATATATATATATATATATATATATATATACAAATAATCTCCTCCTCCTCCTTCCCCCCCCCCCCCGCCCCCCCCCCCCACCACCTCTTCAGTTTAGGACAATAGGCTTTGCTCCCACAGACAATATTTTACAATCTCCTCCTCCTCCTCTCCCTCCCATTCTTCAGTTCAGGACAGTTGGCATTGCTCTCACATACACTTTGTTTTATTATCATCCTCTTCCTCCTCCTCCTCCTCCTCCTCCTTTCCTCCTCCTCCTCCTCCTCTTCAGTTCAGGACAGTTAGCATAGCTCCCACCTGCACAATGTTTAAAATCTGCTCCCCCTCCCCTTCCTCCTCCTGTTCAGTTTCAGATCTTCGCATCACCACGCCGCCTCGGAGCCAGACGGTGCTGAACAACAAACGTCTGAAGCTTCCCTGCAGGGCGCAGGGCGGGGGACTGCCCATCCGCATCAGGTGGTTCAAGGACGACCAGTTCATGTTCAGGATGGGCCACAACTACCGCATCTCGGACCGCTCGGGCACGCTGCGCTTCACGCGGGTCACCGTATTCGACCGCGGCGAGTACGTCTGCAAGGCCAGCAACGACTTCTTTCAGGTCCAGTCCGACCCCGCGCAGCTCACCGTGCATGGTGAGTTCTGGGTTCATCACTTCCGGGTTCAGGTCTGGGTTCCTGGTTCAGTTCCAGTTCTGGGTTCACTTTCGGGTTCACTTACGGGTTCGGTTCCAGGTTCATTTCCGGATTCACTTACGGGTTCGGTTCCAGGTTCATTTCCGGGTTCACTTACGGGTTCGGTTCCAGGTTCATTTCCGGGTTCAGGAGGAGGAATGTGTTCAATGTCTCGTCACACATACTGGTGGTTGAAGAAATGTTGTTGGAGTGTTGATTTTATTTCGATATTGTTGGGGAGGAGGGGGAGCGAGGGGTGGGGTTTGGGGGGCGGAGGGTTGCGGTGTGTGTTGGGAGGCTGTTGGGGGGGGGGGGGGGGTGTTTGGAGAGAGGTGTTGGGGGGCGGAGGGTTGCAGTGTGTGTTGGGAGGCTGTTGGGGGGTGGGTGTTGGGAGAGGGGGGTTGGGGGGGGGTGTGTGTTGGGAGAGGGCTGTTGTTGGGGGGGGGGGGATTGGGAGAGAGGTGCTAGGGGGCGGGGGGGGGGTGATGGGGGGAGAGGGGTGTTGGAGGGGGGTTGGGGTGTGTGTTGGGAGAGGGCTGTTGGAGGGGGGGGGGGGTTGGGAGAGAGGTGTTGGGGGGATGGGGGGGGGGGGGTTGGGGTGTGTGTTGGGAGAGGAGTGGGGGGGTGTTGGGAGAGGGGTGGGAGGGGTTGGGGTGTGTATTGAGAGAGAGGTGTTGGGGGAGGTGTTGGGAGAGGGGTGTTGGATGGGGGGGGGCTTGGGGTGTGTGTTGGGAGAGGGGTGTTGGGGAGGGGGGAGGTTTGTGTGTGTGTTGTGAGAGGAAAGAGAGAGAGAGATCGGGGGAAGGAAGAGAGAGCGGGGGAGAATTGAGGGAGAGAACTCAGAACTCGGAACTCAAAACGATTTTGTTCAAGGATTAAGATTTTAGGCATAGCCTTTTCTTCCAATCTGTCCTTGCTAATCTACATCTATTACAAATAGCACACACATCAATTAAGGGAAAAGGTATTCATGCAGAAGGACATACGTAATGAAGAACCCCCCCTCCCCGCCCCCCACCCACACACACATACACACCCACGCACACATACATACACACACACGCGCGCAAACACACTGACCCCCCTCCCCCCCCGTCGCCCCCCCCCTCCCCTCAGCACACACACACACACACACTCACACACACACTTAGATTGACAGATGGATAGGAAAGTGAGTCACAGAGAGAGAGAGAGAGAGAGAGAGAGATGTCATCAGTATACAAGTTCCAGAAACATCCGGGTGTTCAAAAGGTACAGTATTGTTACTGCCTCTGAAATCTACATATGATTAATGCTACAGTGACTACCACCATCACCAATGTTACTTGGACATTTGTCGCGATTAGGATAGAACGAAATGAATTTATGCATGCATAAAAAGTAGAACGAAAACAAAAGAAAAGAAAGAAAGAAAAGAAGAAAATATAAAGGGACAAAAGTAGCAAAACAAAAGATAAAATGAGAAAGCAAGAAAAAGAACAACAGCAACAGTAACTGATACAATGATGGAGTCTCCCGTTGGACCGACGGATGAGTAGGCAGACAGACAGCAGGATCCCGAAGATGCTCTTTTATGGCCAGCTGAAGGAAGACCACCTCCAACTTGGAAGACCCTGCAAGCGCTTCAAGGACACCTTGAAGACAGACCTCAAAGCCTGTAACATAGACATCGCTTCCAGGGAAACTGATGCCCTTGACCGCTCTCGCTGGAGGATGCTGTGCTCTAGTGGCATAAAGACGCTTGAAAACAAGAGAACGCTGGCCATTAAGGAGAAGCGTGAGCGAAGGAAGCAGGGCTCAACTTCCGGAGACGTTTTCCCTTGCAACACCTGTGGGAAGTGCTGCGCTTCCAGAATCGGCCTCTTCTCCCATATGAGGTCACACACCGACAAGTAACCCTGCCTGCCTATTCATCTGTCGGTCCGACGGGAGACTCCATCATCTATCTATATGATAGTCTTGTCCTTGCATATTGGTACAGATAGATATAGATAGATAGATAGATATTGATTGATAAATTGATGTGTGTGTATGTTGTTGTGGACCAGCGGAGGCGGAGTTGATCCGGTTTCCCCAGGCGGAGTTGGTCCGGCCGTTCAGCGTGCTGTGCTCCCTGACGTGTGAGGCGGCGGGCATCCCCCTGCCCTACATCCAGTGGAGGGTCGACGGTGTGTCGGTACGTCGGCCTTGCTTCTTCGGGGGCCTGTGGGGGTGGGGGGTGTATCGCGCGCGCGCGCGTGTGTTTGTGTGTGTGTGTGTGTGTGTCGGGGATGGCGGATGGGGGTGAGGTTGTGTGAGGGGGTGGTGTGGGTGGGTGGGGACTGTGTGTGTGTAGGGGTGTCCTCCCAACGCGGTCTCTCTCATTATCTGCTCCTTCGCCGCCTCCTCCTCCTCCCCCCCTCCACCACCTCCTCCTCCTCTTCTTCTTCTTCCTTCTCCTCTTCCTCCTCCCCCTCCTCCTCCTGTTCCTTCCTCCCTGCAAGTTTGGTTTGTATGGCAAAGCCCACGCCTGAGGTTCTTGGGGTGCCTTTTGGCTTCCCAATGCAGTAGAAGGTGTAGCCCCCTCCAACTTCCTCCAGCTGGAATTCACCGGTAAACCTGGTTTCGCTTAGAGCTGGTATGTCCACCTGGTAGCGATCAAGCATTCTAGCAATGAGCGCTGTGCGCCTTTCTGGTCTGTCGTCTCTGTCCAAAAGGGTGTGAACATTCCAGGCACCCAGAGTCAGGGCATGACTCCTGGTTCTTTTCTTCTGTTGTTTTCGATCGCGAGTATTGGATGTCCATGTAGGTGCGGTTTCCTTATAGGTACTAGGTGAGGCAGGCTTTGTTTGGGGATCCTTTTTATCTCCCCTTTCCCATGTGGGGAGAGCAGTGCTGTCCCTAAAAAGGGCTGCTCTGACGCTGTGGGAGGATACGGGCGCCGCATCTGCACCAGTCTACGGCGGACGACCATGACCCCACAGCCGCCTGCGTGCAGAGTCGTGACAATGAGTTGCCAGCAGCATCCTCTGCCTGTCCCCGTTACCACTTCTCCATCGCCGAAGGGCTTGGGAAAGCTGGGTGTTGAAGGGCTAGCTCGTCGTTCCGACATTAGCCTGGTTGTCTGACCAGCACAGGTGACTTTTATTTTAGTGAAGAGGAGTTGTGCAGTCCCTTCCCCACTCTCTCGACTACCGACGCTCACAGGCCCACAGGTGCAGACACTGCCACGTGTAGAACGGCTTCAGCAGGTTCAGGTTTTTTCTTCGGAGTTCCATCTCATAGGAGGACTTCCAGCCAAGGATAAGAGCTCCCCCTGCTGTTTGGTCATCCTCTTCCGCCTTCACAGCCGTTGGGAAAGGTTTCCTCCTCCGCCTGGTCCGTCGTTGGGAGACTTCACATGCGGCAGGTCGTACAGGATGACATGGTACCAGTAGCAAAGGCTATGTCCCTGACCTGACCCCGACAACAACAACAACACAGCCCATCCAGTCTCTCCTCTATCCCATACCTACCCCTCCCCTACAACAACAACAGCGACAACAACAACAACAGCCCATCCAGTACTCATATCCCATACCTACCACTCCCCTACAACAACAACAACAACAGCGACAACAACAACAACAGCCCATCCAGTACTCATATCCCATACCTACCACTCCCCAACAACAACAACAACAGCAACAACGACAGTATCATCAACAACAACAACAGCAACAACAACAAAAACGACAATAACAATATCAACAACAACAACAACAATATCAACAACGACAACAACAACACCACCAACAATAACAACAACATGAACAACAACGACAACAGCAGCACCACCGACGACAACAACAACACAGTCCATCCAGCCCTCCTCTATCCCATACCTACCCCTCCCCAACATCAACAACAACAACAACGACGACAACAACAACAACAACAACACAATCCATCCAGCCCTCCTCTATCCCATACCTACCCCTCCCCAACATCAACAACAACAACAACGACGACAACAACAACACAGCCCATCCAGCCCTCCTCAATCCCAGGATGCAGCCTCTTTCTGTCACCAGCTTGTTGTCAGGTTTATGTTCAGCTATCCCACCCCCTCCACGCCCTCCTCCCCTCTCTTGTCTGTTGATTGGTTGTGAGGAATCCCTTCCCTGTTTTGTCTGTTAATTGGTTGTGAGGAATCTCTTCCCTGTCTTCTTCCTTGTCTTGTCTGTTGATTGGTTGTGAGGAATCTCTTCCCTGTCTTCTTCCTTGTCTTGTCTGTTGATTGGTTGTGAGGAATCTCTTCCCTGTCTTCTTCCTTGTCTTGTCTGTTGATTGGTTGTGAGGAATCCCTTCCTTGTCTTGTCTGTTAATTGGTTGTGAGGAATCTCTTCCCTGTCTTCTTCCTTGTCTTGTCTGTTGATTGGTTGTGAGGAATCCCTTCCTTGTCTTCTCTGTTAATTGGTTGTGAAGAATCCTTTTTTCTTCCCTGTCTTGGCGCCGCTTGTTTACGTTTTCTTCCCACCCCCATTCCATTCCCACCTCGTTGTTTGGCATCCGCAAAACAAGGCCTGCACTTCTTTTATCTTTCAGCCCTTTTATCATTAGGGTGTGGGTGGTTGTTGTTTGGGGTTTTTTTGTGTTTTTTGGGGGGAGGGGGGTTTGGGGTTTTTTTGTTTGGGTTTTTTTGTTGTTGTTGTTTTTGTTTTTTTTGGTGTGTGTGTTTGTGTGTGTGGTTTGTTTTTGACTCACTTGTGTAAACAAAGTGAGTCTATGTTTTTAACTCAGTGTTCTGTTGTCTGTGTGTGTGTGTGAGTGTGTGTGTGTGTGGTAAACTTTAACATTGCCATTTTCTCTGCAAATACTTTGTCAGTTGACACCAAATTTGGCATAAAAATCGGAAACATTCAGTTCTTTCCAGTCATCTTGTTTAAAACAATATTGCACCTCTGGGATGGGCAGCAAAAAAATTTTAAAAGAAGCCAAATTATATGCAAAATGAATATACTGTTATATTTATATCTTTTTTATTCTCTAAACTTGCCCGCTGGGCAGAGCACTTCAACAACCCCCTCAACAGGGATTCGTCCGTATCTGACGAGGTAATTGCAGACCTCCCACAGCTACCAGTCAATGACTCGCTGGCTGCCCCTCCCACCAAGGCTGAGACCCGGAAGGGCCTGAAGCTGACAACGTCAGGAAAAGCACCAGGAGCGGATGGAATCCAGGCTGACATCTACAAGTATGGAGGCGAGGTTTTGACAGACAAGCTGACCGCTCTGTTCCAGTCTATCTGTGAGAGAGGGAAGGTTCCCCAGTATTTCAACGATGCTTCAATTGTCCACATTTACAAAGGGAAGGGAGACAAAACATCCTGCGATAACCACCGTGTAATCTCTCTCCTCTGCATCGCCGGCAAGATCTTCGCCCGCATCATACTGAACAGACTGGTTGACCATGTCTCCAACACAGTCATCCCTGAAGCACAGTGCCGCTTCCGCTCAAGCAGGGGAACATGTGACATGGTGTTTGCCGTACGCCAGATGCATGAGAAATGCCGTGAGCAGAACAAGGAGCTCCACATGGTCTTTGTAGACCTGACTAAGGCCTTCGACACGGTCAACCGCGGTGGTCTGTGTAAGATCCTCCTAAAGTTTGGCTGCCCAGAGAGCCTGATCCAGCTGATTGCGTCATTCCACGATGGCATGCAGGCGAGAGTGCAAGAAAATACTGACATGTCGGATCCGTTCCCTGTGGTAAATGGAGTGAAGCAGGGCTGCGTCCTGGCACCCACACTGTTCTCCTTTCTCTTCTCTGTCATGCTGATTGACGCCTTCCAAGACTGTGACCGGGGCATCTACATTCAGTTTCGCACAGATGGCAAACTTTTCAACTTGTGGCGACTCCACGCCAGGTCCAGAGTGTTTGAGGCACTGTTGAGAGAGTTCCTCTTCGCTGATGACTGCGCGCTTGCTGCACACATCCATGAGGACATGCAGTTCATTATGGACATGTTCTCAACCTCCTGCAGGCGCTTTGGACTCACCGTCAGCCTCAGCAAGACCGAGTCCATGTACCAGCCAGCTAGCTCACAGAACGCCAGTATCTTCGCCCGACCTGCAATCAAGATCGATGACACAGAGATCAAGTCAGTCGACAAGTTTTGCTACCTGGGCAGAGCCCTATGCAGCAACGGAGCCCTTGATGCAGGAGTGACGCTGCGCATCGCCAAGGCCAGCTCCGCCTTTGGCAGACTCAACAACAGGCTGTGGAAAAACAAAGGCATCGGGCTCAGCACCAAAATCAAAACCTAGAGCTGTTGTGCTGACCACCTTGTGTACTGCTGTGAAACATGGAGAATCCCTGTCTCATCCTTTCTCCTATGTTGACTGGAAAATCAAACTGAGTTTCAAGTCACAGATTCGGATGAGACGATAAACCGAGGTCCCGTGTGCAGCACGCACTTGGCACACTTCTTTTTTCTTCTTCTTCTTCGACTTCTTGTTTTTCTTCAGACTGTCTAGCCCCTGTCTTGTCAGTTAATTGGTTGTGAGGAATTCCTTCCCTGTCTTGGCGCCGCTTGTTTACATTTTTTTCCCTCCTCCACCCCCCCTCACCCCCCCCCCCCCCCCCCCACACACACACACACACACACATTCTGTTGTTTCAGTTACGTTCAAACAACGCCCCCCACCTCCACCCTCCACCCCCTCTCCCACCACACATACACGCATTCTCTTTGTTTCAGTGACCATTTAAACAACGTCCCTCCTCCCCCTGTCCCCCTCCCCCCCCCCAAACACACACACATTCTGTTTGTTTCAGTGACGTTTAAACATCGCCATCGCCCCCCCCCCCCCCTCCCCCCCGTGGTTTGTTATTGTAGTTGTCCTTCTTCTTCTTCTTCTTCTTCTTCTTCTTCTTCTTCTTCTTCTTCCTCTTCCTCTTCATCACCCATATTGTCTTTATCAGCTTTGTTGTCTTCTGCACCACACGTGTTTTTTTTTTAACCTGCTTTACTATCGCCTTTCATTTGTGTGTGTTTATTCTTTCTTTATTTAACGTCTTTTCACTGTTAGGTGATATTAGACGGGGGTGGGAGGGGAGGGGGGAGCAGTGTATGGGAAGGAGGCAGAGGAGGGGGAGGGTGGGGGGAGGGGGGCTGGAGGAGCGATGGGAAGAGGTGGTGGGATGACTGAGGCAGGAAAAGAGACAGTAACGTGGAAGAGGTAAAAAGGAAGAACTGCGATACATTAAACTAAGAGTAAAGCATAACTATCTCGAACATTCCTGTAACGAGATTAAGCATGCTCATTATACCAAAACAAATTCATCAATCGAAGGTAGATACCAACTGGATTTTGATTCAGACATTCTATAATTTGTCGAAGTAATAAATAATTATTCAAAATATTTTCTAAGGACAAATACGTGTTTAGTGGAAACTGGACATTGAGTTTTTGAAGGACCAGTTGTTTTGTTCGTGGACACTCGACAAGTATGTGATAGACTTGTGTGTGTGTGTGTGTGTGTGTCTGTGTGTGTCTGTGTGTGTGTACGTTCTCGTTGAACAGCTCCAAAAGTAGCTGAACCACCAAGGACAGCAATATGATAATGATAATGATGATGATGATGTTATATAATAATAATAATAACAACAACAACAATATACAGTTTCAGTTTCAGTAGCTCAAGGAGGCGTCACTGCGTTCGGACAAATCCATATGCGCTACACCACATCTGCCAAGCAGATGCCTGACCAGCAGCGAAACCCAACGCGCTTAGTCAGGCCTTGAGGGAAAAAAAAGGTGAATAAATAATAGATAAGCTTACATAAATAAATAAATAAATAATAATTATAATATAAAAAAGGTAGTAGTAGTAGTAGTAATAATAATAATAATAGTAATAGAATAATAAATAAATAAATAAGACAACAATGACGAAAAATAAGCAACTAAATGTAAAACATGAAGACACACATTCACACATACACCCACACATGCATAACAGATATGCACCAAACATGCAGTTTCACAGATATGAAAGCACAGAACAATATACAAAAAATTATCATTATGACGATGATGATGGTGATACTGATGATAACAAGAAGAAAAAGTAAGAGAACAAGAAGACACATTGCAGCCTCTGAATAGTGATGCGCGTTATTCCAAGGGAGACGACTTCCCCTAAAGCTGCCTTTAGGTTCAGTGTTCTACTCTCCCTTAGGAGTCCAGCGGTATTCCACACTTCTGTTTTTGCCATGCACACGCTCCGATAAGCAGGCAATGAGGCGCGCGCGCGCGCACTCACACACACACTCACACACACACACACACACACACACACATACGCGCGCACAGACGGCATACACGCATATGCGCGATGAGTGATTTTTTCCCCGTGTATTGCCTGCATTCTGTACTTCAGTTCCATTTCATTAGTAGTTATTGGCGCCGTGACTATGAAAAAAATATGATGATAATGATGATAATGATGATTTTTTTTTCTTTCTTTTTTGTCGCATTGCTTGCATTATGTACTTCAGTTCTCTATCATTTGTAGTAGTAGCCGAGTTATTGTCGTTGTATTTGTGGTAGTACAGTTACCGTTACATTTCAAACATCAGTTAAATACCTAGGTGTACATATTGATCAGACCTTGACCATGGCTGACCACATTTCATCCCTGAGTCGCTCATGCAATTTTCATCTTCGCAGACTACCCTCAGTCAGACCATACTTAACGGAGAAAAACATGGCTCAGTTGGTTTCCTCTTTTGTCCTGTCCAGACTAGATTACTGCAATTCTACCTTAGTAGGTTCACCATCTTCCTCTCTTATCAGACTACAGAAAGTACAGAACAATGCTGCACGACTTGTCCTAGCAAAAAAGACCTGAATACAGCATTTGCTGTCCAGATGAAAGTCTTATCTGTCCTGACTGTAGCCACCTTGTCTCGCTCAATCCTAGCTCTCCGATCTTGTAGTTTTTCATCTCTCTCGCTACTTGGATGGTTCTTCCTGCTTCATACATCGTCCTGATGTTCCATGTGGCTACTCGCGTTGTTGTCCTGGGTGTCAGAAGGGGAGTCAGCCTTGCAGCTTCCTTCGGCTTTCACTGCACCGCGTCATAAGTCTCCGGGACGGAGACCCTTCCTTGCCCAGGTGAATGTTTTGGTTCTTTGTCGTCGATGCTTCAGCAACTGGTCTTTTTTTACAGGCAGGGTAGTTAACCCTACGCAAACCCCTTTATCCTCCGGGCGAGGTGGTCCTGCCTTAGTCGCCTCTTTTTTACGACATGCATGGCAGGGCAGTGGGTCTATTCTATCAGTGCCCCAACCCACAGGCGAAGCATTATTTACTTGGTATTTTTATTGTTTGGTGGATCATGCTTTTTTTTTTTTTATTCATTCTGTGAACGCATTGGATTGAGCTGTTGTAATGTTTTATGTTATGTTTATATCTGGCTTGATGAGCAGCATTAGTATTGGATACGCGCCATAGAAAAGTTATGAATTATTATTATTATTATTATTATTATTATTATTATTATTAATGATGCTAATGATTTGTGAGACCCAGTAACGTTGTCACATACAATGATTGTCAGGCCCAGTAATGTTGTCACATACAATGATTGTCAGGCCCAGTAATGTTGTCACATACAATGATTGTCAGGCCCAGTAATGTTGTCACATACAATGATTGTCAGGACCAGTAATGTTGTCACATACAATGATTGTCAGGCCCAGTAATGTTGTCACATACAATGATTGTCAGGCCCAGTAATGTTGTCACATACAGTGATTGTCCGGCCCAGTAATGTTGTCACATACAATGATTGTCCGGCCCAGTAATGTTGTCACATACAGTGATTGTCAGGCCCAGTAATGTTGTCACATACAATGAATGTTGTCACATACAATGATTGTCAGGCCCAGTAATGTTGTCACATACAATGATTGTCAGGCCCAGTAATGTTGTCACATACAATGATTGTGAGGACCAGTAATTTTGTAACATACAATGATTGTCAGGACCAATTACGTTGTCACATACAATGATTGTCAGGACCAATTACGTTGTCACATACAATGATTGTCAGGACCAGTAACGTTGTCACATACAATAATTGTCAGGACCAGTAATGTTGTCACACACAATGATTGTCAGGACCAGTAACGTTGTCACATACAATGATTGTCAGACCCAGTAATGTTGTCACATACAGTGATTGTCAGGCCCAGTAACGTTGTCACATACAATGATTGTCAGGACCAATTACGTTGTCACATACAATGATTGTCAGGACCAGTAACGTTGTCACATACAATGATTGTCAGGCCCAGTAACGTTGTCACATACAATGATTGTCAGGCCCAGTAACGTTGTCACATACAATGATTGTCAGGCCCAGTAACGTTGTCACATACAATGATTGTCAGGCCCAGTAATGTTGTCACATACAATGATTGTCAGGCCCAGTAATGTTGTCACATACAATGATTGTTGTCACATACAATGATTGTCAGGCCCAGTAACGTTGTCACATACAATGATTGTCAGACCCAGTAACGTTGTCACATACAATGATTGTCAGGCCCAGTAATGTTGTCACATACAATGATTGTTGTCACATACAATGATTGTCAGGCCCAGTAATGGTGTCACATACAATGATTGTCAGGCCCAGTAATGTTGTCACATACAATGATTGTCAGACCCAGTAACGTTGTCACATACAATGATTATCAGGACCAGTAACTGTGCAATATGCAGGATGAATGTACAATGGAATATGTCTAATGCTAACGTCCATATTCTAAATATATCTCTGTTTAATAATTACGATGTAATAATTAATTGCAATGTTTTTAAAAGCGAATATGTGAAATGCTTTTATTTGAGAACATATGTTTATTACTCTTGTTTAATCAAGTAATCCGCGTGTGTGGGGTGGGTGGGGGTGGGGGGTGGTGCGGGTGTGTGCTGATTATCTGGTTGTGGTTTTCCGCAATTCATCTTTATTCTTATCTTATCTGTCTATTATAATCAATGTGCAGTATAGTAGGCTATGTTTATAATTATATTCAAATAATGTTTCTTAATTCTTTCTGTTTTTACATTAAGAATACTAGTTATTACCTGCAGTGTGTGGATGTATGTATGAAACGATGTATGTGATATTTTTTACATTTGTATCTTCGTAATATTCGTAAAAGCTGTTGTTGACTTTTACAGTTACGGTCCCCATGTTGTTTACTTGTCTATGTTGTGATAATGCACCTGACCAAATTTCTCCAGTTGGAGATAATAAAGTTATTCTTATCTTATCTTATCTTAACGTTGTCACATAAAATTTTCCAACCGCTCAGTACGTGTCTAGCCTGTCATATTTCTTACTCGATCAGTGTGCTTCCAGCGTGTGTCATAATTATTATTCGCTCAGTATGCTCGAAAAGAAAAGAAAGAAAAGAAAGTCATCTTAAAATCTTCAGTGTCATACGATATTCAGAGTACTACAAACGTAAGCTGGACATGATTTGAAGTGTTAACGGTGTGTTTTGTTTATTTCTGCTATGGTCACTGACCTCTCCTTTTTTCTTTTTTTTTTTTCTTTTTTTTTTTCAATATTTAATTGAAAAACACTTTTGGAGTCCAACATTTTCTACTTGTCTCGCTTTCTCTCTCAGTCTTATTGTTGCTCATATACCTCGCTTCCGAAGAGTTATGCCCCCCTCGTCCCCCCCCACCCTATCTCTCTCTCTCTATATATATATATATATATCTCTGTCTCTCTCTGTCTCTCTGTCTGTCTCTGTGTGTGTGTGTGTGTGTGGCCTGTTGCTGTATAAGGGAAACAACTGCTAGGTTGAAAACAAGTGGATGCTGCAGTTCCTTCCCCTGAATCAGTTGCCTGTGGTGGCCCCGTGCAAGTTTGAATGTGTGTCTTTCCTCACAAGAACGTCACCACCACCACTGCCTCCACCACCACCACCACCACTGCCTCCACCATCCGCCAACACCACCACCACCACCACCACTGCCTCCACCACCAACACCAATACCAACACCACCACCACCACCAACACTACCACCACTGCCTCCACCACCACCACCACCAACACCACCACCACCACTGCCTCCACCACCACCAACACCACCACCAGCAATAATGACGATAATGATAATTGTGGTAATAATGATAGATAAAACTATCAAACACACACTGCTGGTAAAGGAAAAAACGACAACGGAAAAATAAAGGTTGTCGGCCTCAGGCAAAATTCTGTAGAAAATCCACTTCAATAGTGAAATCAATACACTTTTCCACAGGAAAAAAAAAGTGAGGCGGGGTACGGGGGGGGGGGGTGGCGGGGGGGGGGGGAGGGAGGGGCGGGGGGGGGGGGGGGAATGGGGGGCGCAGAAAAACAACAACATATATGTGGCGCTGTACGCTTGCAGCTCGGCCTCCCCATGGAAAGCAGCTGGAGTTTCACTCAGAGTTGGAGCAACACAGTACGCCATAACACTACTGAACACAACACAGTACAACATAACACTACTGAACACAACACGGCAGTACAACATAACACTACTGAACACAACACGGCAGTACAACATAACACTACTGAACACAACACAGTACAACATAACACTACTGAACACCACACAGTACAACATAACACTACTGAATACAACACAGTACAACATAACACTACTGAACACAACACAGTACAACATAACACTACTGAACACAACACAGTACAACATAACACTACTGAACACAACAAAGTTACAGCATAACACTACTGAACACAACACAGTACAACATAACACTACTGAACACAACACAGTTACAACATAACACTACTGAACACAACACAGTACAACATAACCCTACTGAACACAACACAGTACAACATAACCCTACTGAACACAACACAGTACAACATAACACTACTGAATACAACACAGTACAACATAACACTACTGAACACAACACAGTACAACATAACACTACTGAACACAACACGGCAGTACAACATAACACTACTGAACACAACACAGGACAACATCAACACTACTGAACACATCACACTACAACATTACACTACTGAACACAACACAGTACACCATAACACTACTGAACACAACACAGTACGCCATAACACTACTGAACACCACACAGTACAACATAACACTACTGAACACAACACGGCAGTACAACATAACACTACTGAACACAACACAGTACAACATAACACTACTGAACACAACACAGTACAACATTACACTACTGAACACAACACAGTACAACATCAACACTACTGAACACAACACAGTACAACATCAACACTACTGAACACAACACAGTACAACATTACACTACTGAACACAACACGGCAGTACAACATCAACACTACTGTACACAACACAGTACAACATAACACTACTGAACACAACACAGTACAACATCAACACTACTGAACACAACACAGTACAACATAACACAGCTGACACAACACAGTACAACATAACACTACTGAACACAACACAGTACAACATAACACTACTGAACACAACACAGTACAACATCAACACTACTGAACACAACACAGTTACAACATAACACTACTGAACACAACACACAGTACAACATAACACTACTGAACACAACACAGTACAACATAACACAGCTGACACAACACAGTACAACATAACACTACTGAACACCACACAGTACAACATAACACAGCTGACACAACACAGTTACAACATAACACTACTGAACACAACACAGTACAACATAACACAGCTGACACAACACAGTTACAACATAACACTACTGAACACAACACAGTACAACATAACACTACTGAACACAACACAGTACAACATAACACAGCTGACACAACACAGGACAACATAACACAGCTGACACAACACAGTACAACATAACACAGCTGACACAACACAGTACAACATCAACACTACTGAACACAACACAGTACAACATAACACAGCTGACACAACACAGTACAACGATCAACACTACTGAACACAACACAGTACAACATAACACTACTGAACACAACACGGCAGTACAACATCAACACTACTGTACACAACACAGTACAACATAACACAGCTGACACAACACAGTACAACATAACACAGCTGACACAACGCGACCACACATAACACTACTGAACACAACGCGACCACACATAACACAACTACATCAACATACCGGATTACACAAGCTGCAGAAATGCAAGAAAGCAAACAAACAAAAACATTAAAAAATAATAATAATAAAAAGCAACAAAAACAAGCGCCTTTTGAAGAAACACAGAAAAAAACAAACAAAACAAAACACAATCACCAAACAAATAATACACACAAAACATACGTGTCTGTATTTTGGCTCGGCAGGCCGACCATACAAAAACCATCCTGTCAACAAAGCAGAAACGGAACAGGAGAGGGGAGAAACAGTGGGAGGCAAACCAGGAAAACAGTCAGTTCTGGCAGCTCAGCGGCAGAAAACAGTAGGAAAATAAGAAATATCAACACCAACAACAACGGGATAACCAGAACAGAGGAGAAAAACTGACGGCTGTGCCAACAATATTAAAAGCTGGTAAACCTCCCAACAGATGTCCTGCCAGGGGGAGGTTAGGTGAGGGGGGCGGGCGTGGTGGGGGGGAGGTTTGGGGGGCCGGGGGGGTACAAAACAACCCAAATAGAAAAAAAAGGAAGAAATGAAAAAAAAAAAAAAAAAAAAAACTTGTCAGGAGAGCAGCAGCAGAGAGGGAATACGACACCAGATAAATTAACAACAGCCGCAACAGCAGAAATGACATAAGCCCACACAGCAGGCGCGCAAACGCACCCGCACACACACATGCACTCGCGCGCGCGCGCGCGTACACACACATACACATGCATGCATGCACGCACACACATACACACATAGACACCAGCACCAGAGTATGTGTGTGTGTGTGTGTCTCTCTCTCTATATATATATAGAGAGAGAGAGAGAGAACTCAGAACTCGGAACGTTTTTATTCAAGGATTAAGGTTTTAGGCATAGCCTATTCTTCAATCTGTCCTTGCTAATCTACATCTATTACAAATAGCACACACATAAATGAAGGGAAAAGGTATTCATGCAGAAGGACATACAAAATGAAGAAAACAACCCCTCCCCCCACACCCCCAACACCCACGCACACACATAGACTGATACACACACGCGCGCGCGCGAGCGCACACACACATACACACACACGCGCGCGCACACACTGACAGCCCCCCCCTCCCTCCCAACACACACTAAGATTGACAGATGGATAGGACAGTGAGTCAGAGAGAGAGAGAGAGAGATGTCATCAGTATACAAGTTCCAGAAACATTCGGGGGTTCAAAAGGCTACAGTATTGTTACTGCCTCTGAAATCTACGTGTGGGAGTGCAACATACTACAGTGACTACCACCATCACCAATATTACTTGGACATTTGTCACGATTATGATAGAACGAAATGAATAAATTTATGCATGCATAAGAAATAGAACGAGAAAAAACAAACAAACAAACAAAGAAGCAAAACAAAACAAGATGAAATGAGAAAGCAAGAAAATAACAACAACAACAGCAACAATAACTGATACAATAAATAAGACAGAAATTACCTCTTTGTTACTGTCTGCAGTAATTCAAAGCCGGATCAGAGTTATTTACTGTTGGAAGGAGTGAAGATGTTTATGCAGACTTGATTTGAAAATAGGAAGAGAACTGCCCGTTTGTTTGTGCTAAGGAAGGGAGTTCCACAGGGATGCACCCGAAAATGCAAAACTAGTTTTGAACAAATCAATTCGGGTACGTGGTAAAATGTATTTGTTAGAGCCGTATCGGCATGAGGCTCGTGTAAGCAGGTGTTTGAGATATTGTGGTGCCAAGTTATTGTGTCTTTTGTGCATGAGGAATGCTTTGTTGAATTCTAGTTGGTTTTGAAGTGGAAGGATATTTAATCTTGCTTGCTTTTCTAACGTTGACAGTGAGTGATCTGGTAGAATTAATCTGGCTGCTCTCTTGTGGAGAGAATTTAGTTTCTTAAGATGAACATCTTCAGCACAGCTCCAGACAACAGATGCATAGTTGACGTGAAAAAGACAGTGAGCGTGGAAGAACATTTTGCGAGCTTCACTGTTTATGTAAGGTTTGAGCTGATTGAGTAAAAAACAGACTGCGTGCCAACCTTTTACAGACAGAATCAATGTGAGCTTGCCATTTCAGTTCTTCATCAATTATGACTCCCAAGACGCGGTGCTCGCGAACTTGATCCATGGAGTTATCATCGACATTCAGGGTGAGAACAAGGGGATTTTCTTGATGCTTTTGTCTTGACGTGATAATCATACTCTTTGTTTTTTTGGGATGAAGTGTCATACAGTTGGATTTGCACCATTTAGAAACATCATTTAAGCCCGTTTGAAGAGAATTCTGAACTGAGGCAACGCTGACAGCACTGGAATGAAGGGAAGTGTCATCTGCAAAAAGGTCACACGAGACTCTGGAGTCTGATAAAGACAAAGGAAGATCATTGATAAATATGCAGAATAGAAGCGGCCCCAAAACAGATCCTTGAGGAACTCCACTTTTTATTGCTTCCGTAGAAGAGAATCTACCATTGGTGAACACATGTTGTGTTCTGTCGGTAAGGAATGATTCGAGAAAGGACAGCGTGGTGCGGTCTCTGAGATACAATGACAATTTTATGAGTAATATTTTGTGGTCAACGAGATCAAAAGCTTTCTGTAAGTCAAGAAAAACAGCGCCTACGATTTCACTGCGGTTGATGCCAGACAACCATGAATCACACAGACGAATTAATGCTGTTTGACATGAGTGACGATGTCGGAAACCCGACTGCAAAGGATGAAAAAGTTTGTGTTTTTCAAGATATTGCATAAGATGTTTATGAACATGTCTTTCGAGTGGTTACGACAATACTGACAGAAGCGAAATAGGTCTAAAGTTGTTCAAATCAGACGTGTCTTTTGGCTTCGGTAATGGAATAACTTTTGCTGATTTGAGAGCTGGGGAAATTATACCCTGTTCGATGCACAGGTTGTATATGAATGTAAGGTGGACAACGATGTAAGGGAGAGTGAGTTTTAATAGAGAAGCATTAATACCATCAGGTCCTATTGATTTTTTGTTTCTTAGACTGGAAATGAGAGCACCAACTTCATGGGTTGCAAAAGGAGGTATCTTTAAGGAATCTTCTCGTTCAATTCTGCTGTTACAGAACGTTAAAAGAGAGGATGGCACATTATAATTTTCCGCGGACAGTGTTTCGTTAGATTTTTTTTGACTCAGCTGTGTTTAGGAAATGATTGTTGAATGCATCAGGCGACTATGTGTAGTGTTTTTGAATTTTAACACGAGACTTGTTAGTAATTTCATTAATTGCTTGCCACAGGGAGGAAGTATCTCTGTTGTTGCCTGACTAAGCGCGTTGGGTTACGCTGCTGGTCAGGCATCTGCTTGGCAGATGTGGTGTAGCGTATATGGATTTGTCCGAACGCAGTGACGCCTCCTTGAGCTACTGAAACTGAAACTGTTAACAATTTGCTGAAGTGTGCTTGTCTTGAAGCACGAATGAGATCTGTTACTTTGTTTCTTTGTTTTTTGTAGTCTGTTTTCTTTTTTTCTTTTTCGCGTTGTTTTTGTCTTTTCATAGACTCTGGTAGATGTTCTAAAATTTCTTTCTCTTTTTTCTTAGTTTCGCGTTTAAGGCTATCGCGTTTATCCATTGTTTCTGAGATTTCCGGCGTGAGCCAGCCGGGAAGATGGGGACATTTAACTCTTTTCCTCCGAAAAGGCGCAGACACACACAGACACACAGACACACACACACACACACACACACACACACTCCTTATACCCCCACCCACTCCCCAGTGCATACTTGCATGCACGCATGGGGAGAGAGAGAGAGACAAACAGAGACTAGGTTAAAAGATGATTCTGTGTGTGTGTGTGTGTGTGTGTGTGCGTGCATGTGTGTCCGTGCGTGTGCGTGTCTGTGCGCGCGCGCATGTGCGTGCGTGTGTGTGTGTGTGCGTGTGTGTGTGTGTGAGTGTGTGTGTGCGTGTGTGTGTGTGAGTATGTGTGTGTGTGTGAGTGTGTGTGTGCGTGTGTGTGTGTGTGTGTGCGTGTGTGTGTCAGTGTGTTATAATTTGTTACCATGATAGTTGTTGTCTCTCATTCTTCTTCCCTCAGGACCCTTCATCGTCTTTGTCAGATCTTTGTTCTTCCTCTCCTTCTTTTGCTCATCTTCCTCATCGTCCCCTGTCTTCCTCTTCTTCCTGCTCCTCCCTGCCTTGTTCTCCGACCTTCATCTTCTTTTTCATCTCTTCCTCCCTGTCTTCTTTTTCATCTCTTCCTCCCTGTCTTCTTTTTCATCTCTTCATCCCTGTCTTCTTTTCCTCTTTGTCCTTTTTCTTCGTCTCCTTCCTGCTCCTCCCTGTCTTCTTTTTTCATCTCCTCCTCCACATCACATCACCATCATCATAATCATCATCATTGTTATCATCATTATCACCACCACCACCACCATCTTCGCTATTGTCATTGTTATCATCGTGCTTATCGTTGTCATTCGTATGTCATCTTGAACACCACCCGTAATCACCAGCATAACCACCACAGTCACCATCGTTCTTATCGTCATCTTCTTCATCGTCAGTCATCTACCACCACCACCACCACCGCCGCTATCATCATCATCATCATAACCACCACCACCACCACCACCATCATCAACATCATCATCATCACTACCATCACCATCATCACCACCACCACCACCACCATCATCATCATTATCACCACCACCACCATCATCACCACCACCACCACCACCACCACCACCATTAGCATCATCATCACCACCACCATCATCACCACCACCCCCATCACCATCACCACCCCCATCACCATCACCACCACCACCATCATCACCACCACAACCACCATCATCACCACCTCAACGACCACCACCACCATCATCATTATCACCACCACCACCACCACCACCATCATCACCACCTCAACGACCACCACCACCACCACCATCATCACCACCACCACCACCGCCACCATCATTATTATCATCATCACCACCACCATCACCACCACCACCACAATAATGACCCCTCCCCCCTGTTTGTCCCCCCCGGACAGATCACGGAGCCCTATGACGGGCTGTCCGGCGTGCTGTCCATCGAGGAGAGCGAGACGACGGCAGCCACGTGGAAGTCCACCCTGCACATCAACAGCACCACGTCTGTCCAGCTGGAGTGCGAGGCTGTCAACCAGCACGTGGAGGGCGTCACTGTCGTGTCCAAGAGGACCGACCTGATCGTCAGGCCGCCTGCAGGTGGGTCCCGTCCGCCCTGTGCTGTGGGACCTTTCTCTTGTGCTGGTGATGTGGTGGTGGTGATGGTTGTGGTGGTTTTAGAGGTGTTGATGTTGTGGTTATGGTGGTGGTAGTTGTACAGGTGGTGATGTTGTAGTTATGGTTGTGGTGGCGGTCAGTTGTGGTGGTTTTGTTGTTGTGGAGGTGGTGATGAGGTTGTGGTGGTGGTTGTGGTGGCGGTTAATTGTGGTGGTTGTAGAGGAGGTGATGTTGTGGTTGTTGTTGTGGAGGTGGTGATGCTGTGGTGGTGGTAGTGGTGTAGTTGTGGTGGTGGTGGTGGTGGTGATTTGTGGTTGTTGTTGTTGTTGTTGTTGTTATAGAGGTTGTGGTGTTGTTGTGGTGGTGGTGGTGGTCACTTGTGATTGTTGTTGTGGTGGTGATGATGATGTTGTAGTTGTGGTGGTGGTGGTGGTGGTCACTTGTAGTGGTTGTTGTTGTTGTTATAGATGTTGTGGTGTTGTTGTGGTGGTGGTGGTGGTCACTTGTGGTTGTTGTTGTGGTGGTGATGATGATGTTGTAGTTGTGGTAGTGGCCACTTGTAGTGGTGGTTGTTGTTGTTATGGAGGTTGTGATGTTGTGGTGGTGGTGGTGGTCACTTGTGGTTGTTGTTGTGGTGGTGATGATGATGTTGTAGTTGTGGTAGTGGCCACTTGTAGTGGTGGGTGTTGTTGTGGAGGTGGTGGTGATGTTGTAGTTGTGGTAGTGGCCACTTGTAGTGGTGGGTGTTGTTGTGGAGGTGGTGGTGATGTTGTAGTTGTGGTAGTGGCCACTTGTAGTGGTGGGTGTTGTTGTGGAGGTGGTGGTGATGTTGTAGTTGTGGTAGTGGCCACTTGTAGTGGTGGGTGTTGTTGTGGAGGTGGTGGTGATGTTGTAGTTGTGGTAGTGGCCACTTGTAGTGGTGGGTGTTGTTGTGGAGGTGGTGGTGATGTTGTAGTTGTGGTAGTGGCCACTTGTAGTGGTGGGCGTTGTTGTGGAGGTGGTGGTGATGTTGTAGTTGTGGTAGTGGCCACTTGTAGTGGTGGGCGTTGTTGTGGAGGTGGTGGTGATGTTGTAGTTGTGGTAGTGGCCACTTGTAGTGGTGGGTGTTGTTGTGGAGGTGGTGGTGATGTTGTAGTTGTGGTAGTGGCCACTTGTAGTGGTGGGTGTTGTTGTGGAGGTGGTGAAGCTGGTGGTGACGCTGCTTCGGAAATGCTGTTGTGATGGTAAATGGTGATCAACAGAGAGGGGGGGGGGAGAGAGAGACGGACTGATCGACAAATAGGGGGAGAGACAGACAGACAAATCAACACAGAGAGAGAGACAGATAGATCAACAGAGAGACAGACAGACAAACAGACAGATCAACAGAGAGGGGAGAGACGGACAGACAGACAGACAAATCAACAGTGAGAGAGACAGACAGATAGATCAACACAGAGAGAGAGACAGGTAGATCAACAGAGAAAGAGGGTGGGAGAGAGACAGACAGATAGATCGACAGAGAGAGAGACAGATAGATCAACAGGGAGAGAAACAGACAGATCGACAGAGAGGGGGAGGTGGGGGGGTAGACAGATCAACAAAGGGGTGGGGTGGGTGGGAGGAGAGACAGACAGACAGACAGATCAAACAAAGAGGGGGTGGGGGAGAGACAGACAGATCAACACAGAGAGAGGGGGGGAGGGAGGGATACAGACAGACAGACAGATCAACAGAGAGTGAGACAGACAGACAGATCAACACAGAGAGAGGGCGGGGGGGATACAGACAGACAGATCAACAGAGAGTGAGACAGACAGAGAGAGATTGGGGAGAGATAGAGGCAGACAGATCGACAGAGAGCGAGACAGAGACAGAGAGAGACAGAGAGAGGGGGGGAGAGAGAATGAGAACCGGAAACATAACCCTGCGTCCCAAAGATTTTAACTTGAAGCTCTCGCTGTTTCGTCTGTCAGTCGGCTCAGCTGCAAACAAGTACATGGTTGTCGGCCTGTTCTTCTGCCTCTGGTGAAGGCTGCTAAGGTTGTCGGCCTGTTCTTCTGCCTCCATTGTAGGCTGCGAACAAGCACATGGTTGTCGGCCTGTGTGTCTGCCTCTGGTGAAGGCTGCGAACAAGCACATGGTTGTCGGCCTGTGTGTCTGCCTCTGGTGAAGGCTGCTAACAAGCACATGGTTGTCGGCCTGTGTGTCTGCCTCTGGTGAAGGCTGCGAACAAGCACATGGTTGTCAGCCTGTGTGTCTGCCTCTGGTGAAGGCTGCTAAGTCTGCCTCCAGTGTAGGCTGATGAGTAGGCTGAATAAAAGTCACCCCAGCAACAAACCAAAAACATGCAGCTGCTCCACGTTGTTCGTCATTGCAGTTTATGTGTGTGGGTGGTAAAACCCACTTCCGCCACCCGCCCCACCACCCTACCCGAAAAGACGTTAACAGTCTTGATGGGTTTGTCCTTCTCTTGCTTTGCTTACGAGCTCATGGAGATGAATGAGTGGAAATGTGTGCTGTCGGAAAGAGAAGGTTCATACCTAAACTTCTTTTGTTGTTGTTGTTTGTTTGTTTTGTTTTTACCTTTTCCCTCTGGTTTTTTTTTTTTCCTTCTGGTTTCGGCGTAGCACGTCTCACCACACCCCTCCCCCCCCACCCCCCAACTTCTTTTCCCTCAGCACCTGTTTTCTAAACTTTTTGTTTTTAATCTTTATTGTGTTTTTTTTTGTTTGTTTTTTTATTGTCTGAGCCGTGTGGAGACAATAGGAGAGAGAGAGAGAGGGAGAGGGTGGGGGGGAGGCGGGGGGGGGGGGGGTGGGTGCAGAGACAGAACAGCCAGTTTCAGTCTTCATCCAACAGTCCGCCACAGTGACTGTCACTGACGTTTTTGTTGGCAAGATTACCTCCCACAGAGAGGGGGGGGGGGGGGGAGAGGGAGAGATGCAGAGACTGGGGGAGAGACAGAGAGGGAGAGGGATAGGGGGACAAAGACATTACGGACACAGACGCTGGGGAGAGTGCAGTGATGATTGAAAGAGGGAGGAACAGGTGTAGCGTTTGGCAGACAAGGAAAAAAGCAACAACAACAACAAGAACATCACTTCACTCACACACACACACACACACACACACACACACACACACAGACCAACAGAACCATTACATGTCAGGCAGCTCTTTAACTCTGTCCATACGAACGGCGAAAGAGACGACGTTAACAGCGTTTCAGCCCAATTACCATCATCAAAATATTGCAAGCGGAAGGCTCTTATACTGAAGAGGTGAATGTTGACAATGAATACCACAATTCTGACGACGGAAGCCAAAGGTGGGTCATTCAGACACCCACTGGACATCCGAGGGCTCTGTGTAGAGGAGAAGAATGGACTGGCCGTACTGAGTGAGTTAAAGGTCCCCGTTGTGGCCTGAGTGAGCAGTTGACTGTCGACCTTTTTAAACAGAGATCAACGGCACTAGGTTTGAAAGGCACTCACTACTCTTTTCTCCTGTACTTTTAAGACGATTTTTCTCTGAAACAAAAGTAACGTGTGCCCATGATGACGAAGTCGAAATAAAGAAAGATCGCTGACTGATTTCCTGATTTGTAAACCACAGTCGTCCCTCAGTGAGGAGACATCCCTTCATTGATTTCCTGACTTGTAAAGTTCATTCGTCCCTCAGTGAGGAGACATCCCTTCATTGATTTCCTGACTTGTAAAGTTCATTCGTACATCAGTGAGGAGACAGGCCTTCACGGATGAACAAACACGTCAGCAACAGTAGAATGGAATATATTAGAATAGAATAGAATATGTCTTTATTACCAATTGTATCACGTATGTCAGGTCAGGGGCATAGCCCTTGCGACTGGTACCATGTAACCCAGTACTACCTGCCGCATGTGAAGTCTCCCAACGACGGACCAGGCGGAGGAGGAAACCTTTCCCAACGGCTGTGAAGGCGGAAGAGGATGACCAAAGGGCAGGGGGAGCTCTTATCCTTGGCTGGAAGTCCTCCTAGGAGACGGAACTATGAAGAAAAAACCTGCACCTGCCGAGGTCATCCTACACGTGGCATTACCTGCACATGTGGGACTGTGAGCGTCAGTAGGCCAGAGAGTGGGGGAGGGACTGCACAACTCCTCTTCACTAAACAAAAGTCACCTGTGCTGGTCAGGCAACCAGGCTAATTTCGGAACGACGAGCTAGCCCTTCAACACCCAGCTTTCCCAAGCCCTGCGGCGATGGAGAAGTGGCAACGGGGACAGGCAGAGGATGCTGCTGGCATTTCCTAGTCACGACTCTGCACACAGGCGGCTGTGGGTGATGGTCGTCCGCCGTAGATGTGGGGCAGATGCCGCGCCCGTATCCTCCCACTGTGTCAGAGCAGCCCTTTTTGGGGACAGCACTGCTCTCCCCACACGGGGAAGGAGAGATAAAAGGATCCCTAAACAAAGCCTACCGCACCTAGTACCTAGTAGGAAACCGCACCTACTTGGACATCCAACACTAGCGGTCGAAAACAACAGCAGAAAAGAACCAGGAGTCATGCCCTGACTCTGGGTGCCTGGAATGTTCGCACCCTTTTAGACAGAGACGACAGACCAGAAAGGCGCACGGCGCTCATTGCTAGAATGCTTGATCGCTACCAGGTGGACATAGCAGCCCTGAGCGAAACCAGGTTTGCCGGTGAAACCCAGCTGGAGGAAGTTGGAGGGGGCTACACCTTCTACTGCATTGGGAAGCCAGATGGCACCCCAAGAACCTCAGGCGTGGGCTTTGCCATACGAACCAAACTTGCACGACAGCTTGACAGTCTTCCACGTGGGATAAACGATAGG
>NC_134895.1:6866566-6876566 GCF_041734735.1 Babylonia areolata | reverse complement strand
CATATATGTAATAGATGTAGATTAGCAAGGACAGATTTGAAGAATAGGCTATGCCTAAAATTTTAATCCTTGAATAAAAACGTTTTGAGTTCTGAGTTCTCTCTCTCTCTCTCTCTCTCTCTCTCACTGACTCCCCGCCCCCCTCACTCTCTCGCACCTCCCCCACCCCATCCCCCCGGACCTATCTGACGCCTTCTCTCTCTCTCTCTCTTTCTTTCTTTCTCTCTTTCCCTCACTGACTCCCAAGCACTGTGTACTCCCTTCACAATGGAGTCAAGTGTGTGACCCGCAGTGTAAGAATATGTTGTTGTCAACAAGAAATGAGACAGTTCTTTTTAATTTAGCTATGTATATTTATGAAGCAAGCAAGAGGCTGCGCACTGCAGTCTCTTAATATGCGTTTGCAGACCTTATGTCTATTAACTGTTACCTTTGTTAATGAAAATTATGTATTATGTTCCTTTGTATTAGCCCCTTCAGTATGGGGCCAAGGCCTTTATCTGAATAAACATCTGAATCTGAATCTTAATCTGAATCTCTCTTTCTTTCTTTCTCTCTCTCTTTCCCTCACTGACTCCCAAGCACTGTGTACTCCCTTCACAATGGAGTCAAGTGTGTGACCCGCAGTGTAAGAACTGAGCATTGCTCGTTCACAGCTGTGACAGACCTCAACGCCTGACTGTCCGTGTGATTGGCGCACTGCAGCTGCCAGTGTGTGTGCGTGTGTGTGTGTGTGTGTAAGAGAGAGAGAGAGAGAGAGAGAGCACCCACATGGCTCCATATGCAGTCCGCGTGAAATTGAAGTGAAAGCAAACCTCCCTCGACAGTCTGAAACTGTGGCGCGCAACACAAGATGTTCATTGACAGAAACAAACCAAGAGAGGGAGAGAGAAAAGGAAAAGAGAAATAAAAGCAACAACAACAACAAAATAAGATAGAAGAGAGAGAGAGAGGGAAAAAAAGAGAAGAAAGTAAAAGAAGAAAAGGCCCGTGTTGTCTTTCACTTTGACAGAGGGACCTGGCTGACGAAACCTTTCCCTTCCTCTCACACTCCCCTTTCCCATCTCCCCCCCGCAACTTCCCTCCCTCCCTCCCTCCCTTCTCCCTGCCTCTGTGTTCGTGTGTCTCTGTTTCTGTTGTCTTTCTTTGTTCGTTCTTTCTCTCCTGTCTTTCTCTGTCTCTCTCCCCCTCTCTCTGTCTGTCTGTCTCTGCCCGTCCGTCTGTCTGTCTGTCTGTCTGCCTCACACACACACACACACACACACACACACACACGTATACGCACGCACACTGTGTGTAGTGTGTCTGTCTGTCTGTCTGCCTCTCTCTCTCTCTCTCTCTCTCTCTCTCTCTCTCTCTTTCTCCATCTCTCTCCATTTCATCCACATACTCTTTCTTTTTCATCCCCCTCTTTCTTTGATTCTCTTTCTTTCGCTTTTTCTCTCTAGTTTCACTCTTCCTCTTTCTCTTTCTCTCACTCTCTTTCACTCTTCCCCCCTCTCTCTCTCTCACTCTCTCTCTCACTCTATATTTCTCTCTTACTCTGTCTTTCTCTCTGTCTTTCCATCTTACTCTCCCCCACTCTTTCTCTCTCTCACTCACTCTCTCTTTCTCTCATGTTCTGTCTTCAGAGCTCTCCCCTCTCCCCAGTTCTCTCTCCTTCCCAGTGTTCTTCCAGTTTGCGTCCCTGGTTACCAGAGCTGTTCAGCTGCTGACATTAGCCCTTTCACCACTAGTCAATTTAGAGTACAAAATTCCCTTGTGGTATAAACACAGAAAAGACAAGTGGCTAAGAGTAGCTGGGGATTCCCCATGCGATGTACAGAAAATATGGCCAATCCTACCACCAAACATGAAGAGCAGTAGGTTCATGGATAACAGTTCAAGGAATGGTCACCTTTCAGTGACATGGGTCCTCTACCACGCCTATGCATAAATGCGAGCTTGGCGGTGAAAGTGTTAGACAATTCAGTTCATTGTATTGTATTGTATTGTATTACTCTTTTTGTCAAAACAGATTTCTCTGTGAAATCCGGGCTGCTGTTCCCAGGGAGAGCGCAACGCAACACTGAGAGCGCCACCTTTTTCTTTTCTTTTTTTCCCCCTGCTTGCGGTTTTGTTTTCAAGTCGAAGTGGATTGGGGTTTTTTAACAGAATGTTGCCAGGGATAACCCTTTTGTTGCCGTGGATTATTTAACATGCGCTAAGTGCATGCTGCACACGGGATCTCGGTTTATCGTCTTATCCGAATGACTAGCTTCCAGACCACCACTCAAGGTCTAGTGGAGGGAGAATGATACTGGTGACTGTGGGATTCAAACCAGTGCACAGATTGTCTCGCTTCCTAGGCGGACACGTTACCTCTCCACAGGTCCTTTCCCCCCACCCCCTCTCTCCACTCCCCTTCTGTGGAATGACCAATTTCTCTTTTTGAAACTTGTTTGAGGACTCACAAGACCAAATGGTTTTCGGTTTTCCAAAGGGGGTGGGTTGCAGGCGAGAGAGAAAAGAAAGAGAGAGAGAGATGCGGGGTGTAGGGTGGTGGGTGGTGACGAGGAAGGGTGGGAGATAACAGCAAAAGTCAGCGAAATAAACAAAAACAAAAAAACAAAAAATTACCAGCCTTGCTCTGCAGACAGTTTGGAAACACTGACACAAAACGTACGTCCTCCGGCCCCGCCCTCCTACCCCTCACCCCCCACCCCCATCTTCCCTGTCCTCGCTTCCCTGCCTCCCCTCAGCTCCATTCATCTCCTCTCCCCCCCCTCCCCGCACACACACACACACACACACACACACACACACACACACACTTCGCGCGCCTCTCTCTCTACTTCTGTTTCTGTATGTCTCTCTCACCCTCTCTCTGAATATCTGTTAGTCTGTCTGTCTATTTCTCTCCCTCTGTCTTTCTCTGTTTGCCTGTCTCTCTTCCCCTCTGACTGTGTCTCTCTTTCTCCCCCTCTGTCTGTCTGTCTGTCTGTCTCCCTCTTTCTGTCTCACCCTCTCTCCCACTCCCTCTCACTCTTCCTCTCTTTGCCCCCCCCCCCCCCCCCGCCCCCCCCCCCCCCCGACCCCCGACCTCCTCCCCCTTCCCTCATTCCCACCACCATATTATCTTCCCTGTTTCCACACAACCTTCAGTCAGGAGTGACAAGTTTGTTCCGGTGGAATTTTGACAGCAGTCAACATCCGAGTCTTGCTGCTTCAGCTTGTCACGGCACGCTGCGCGAACGTATGAGTTTCCCCGAGCATTGTAAATATGCTGAAGATGTTGTCAGTGTCTACCACAACCAGAAGAGAGAGCGACGAACGCAGCAGTTTGAAATTAAATTTGCGCTTGTGCAAGTTGTTTTGTTTTGTTTTTTTGTTGTTGTTTTTGTTTTTGTTTTGTTTTTTGTTGTTGTTGTTTTGTTTTTTGTTTTTTGTCGCGTTGCATGATAAAGCAAACGGTCTTTGCGTTTTTGTTTGTGTAAACCATGAGAGTTAACACCCTTGACGTACAAATTTCCAGTCTTGACTTTTCTCAAAATGAAGTCCTTTTCACTTCATACGACGTTTAGAAGTACTTGTACTTGGATTACATGTTATTAGTTTGAATTTAAAATAATAACCCCCCCCCCCCCCCTCCCCGTTATTCTCAGAAATATTGTTAATTGATTTTTCACAAATTAATATGGTTGTACAATCTGGGAATCTGTACTTCACTTATTATTCTATGTGATTCTTTGGGAGAACAATATATTGCTGTTTTATGGCATTGTGACAAGGATTATAAAATTAATTATGATAACATGTGTTGTATGTTGAAAGGGGAAAAAAATAACGGAAAAAAAAAGTTAACACATATTCGTATGGTTTGAATGCATACATAATTCATACTTCTTTGCAGCAGCAACGTTTGTTGTTCTTTTCTTCATTCTCTTTTCCTTTCTGTCTTTCTTTTCTCTTCTTCTTGTTTTTTGTTGTGTTTTTGTTGTTGTTGTTGTTGTCGTTGTTGTGTTTTTTGTTTGTTGTTTGTTTTTGTTGTTGTTCTTGTTGTTTGTTGGTTTCGTTGTTCTTGTTGTTGTTTTGTTTTGTTCTTCTTTTCTTTTTATCTTCCCAGAAGTATCGGATTCTCTGGGATTTCTGTTTTAAGGAAAAGGATATATCATGTTTTCACTCACACAAAAAAATAATCCGCATCTGTCAACGTACCTTCTATTTCTTTCTTTCTTTCTTTCCTTTCTTTCTTTCTTCACTCATTCTTCCGAGTCCTGACTTCATTCTGTGCATTCTCGTTTTTTTAAAAGCAAACACATGTGTCCCCCCCTTGACTGACAAAGCAACAAAGATCGTGATCATAATAATAATGTTAACATACATGTTTTTCATGCCGTGTCTGTCGCGCCCCTGACTGGCGATACCGAAGAAAAGCATTTTTGTTTATTTCACAAATGTCGGAGTCTGCTACAGCTATAGGCATCAAAACAGAAGGAGAAAACACCACACATGCAAAGAAATGACAGCGTTGCCTGAGCGTATAGCACGTGCTCCGGAGGCCACACAATCGTTTTGGGGATTTTTTTTTTTTTTTTGTGGGTTTTTTTTTTTTTTTTTTGGGGGGGGGGGGGGAGAAAACACCAGAAAAGCAGCCGGACGGCTGGTTGTGGTGAGGGATATGCATGCGGTTCTGGGTTCGAAACTGGAGACGGTCGTGTGTGGCATGGATCTGTGTGTGTGTGTGTGTGTGTGTGTGTGTGTGTGTGTGTGTTTCTGGTGTTGCCATCAGTAACGAAGCAGCGAGACAGCAGCCCTGTTTTGCATGGTTTTTTTGTGGGTTTTTTTTCAGCCAGTGTGTGTGTGTGTGTGTGCCACGTGTTTGTGTGTGTGTGTGTGTGTGTGTGTATGCGTGTGTATGTGTGTGTGACGTGTTTGTGTGTGTGTGCGTGTGTGTGTGCGCGCACACGTGGGGTAGGTGGGTAGGGGAGGGGAGGCACCGGGTTATGTGGGAGGGGGGGATTCGTGGGGTTGCTTTCAACACTTTGTATGACATCAGCATGGCAGTACAAATGTAGAAAGCAGAGAAGAGATGGCAGTGTGTGTGTGTGTGTGTGTGTGCGTGCGATGCTTGAAAGTAGCTGCTTTCGACATTAGTTTTTGATAAGGTCATTATCGAAGGACTTGTTTTGTGCCTTTTTTTTATTTTTGGAAAGAAAAGTTGTGTGTGTGCCTGTACCTGTGTCTGTGGTTTCGACATAGTTCTGGTCAAGTCATCATCGAAATACCAGTGATATTAGAGAGAAGTAATGGCAAGTATTTCCACCCCCTCCATTATACCTTGAATGGTGGTCTTGACACTAGTCATTTGGATAAGACATTAAAGCGAAGCGGTTCCTGGTGTAGCAATCACCGCCCCAGGATTGTCCCAGGAAAAAGTCTGCATTGAATTCCATTTTGACAGCAAAGCAAATTCATCTCCAGGTAGAAAAGAATGATGGCCTTGCACTGTAGCGACGAAGCCTCCCTGGGGAGAGCAGCCCGAATTTCACACATGTAAAATGAATCTGGTGTAACAGAGAGTAATAGGATACAATACATGAGCAGAAACAGAACCACAACCTCTGTATCAATAGACATAACACTATCCACTCTGACATGGAGAACCATAACACTGACATCAACAGACATAACACTATCCACTCTGACATAGAGAACCATAACACTGACATTAACAGACATAACACTATTCACTCTGTAGTGACATGGAGAACCATAACACTGACATCAACAAACATAACACTATCCACTCTGACATGGAGAACCATAACACTATCCACTCTGACATGGAGAACCATAACACTGACGTCAACAGACATAACACTATCCACTCTGGACGTGGAGCTAACACTGACATCAACAGACATAACACTATCCACTCTGACATAGAGAACCATAACACTGACATTAACAGACATAACACTATTCACTCTGTAGTGACATGGAGAACCATAACACTGACATCAACAAACATAACACTATCCACTCTGACATGGAGAACCATAACACTATCCACTCTGACATGGAGAACCATAACACTGACGTCAACAGACATAACACTAACCACTCTGACATGGAGAACCATAACACTGACATCAACAGACATAACACTAACCACTCTGACATGGAGAACCATAACACTGACGTCAACAGACATAACACTATCCACTCTGACATGGAGAACCATAACACTGACGTCAACAGACATAACACTAACCACTCTGACATGGAGAACCATAACACTGACGTCAAAAGACATAACACTAACCACTCTAACATGGAGAATCATAACACTGACATCAACAGACGTAACACTAACCACTCTGACATGGAAAACCATAACACTGACATTAACAGACATAACACTAACCACTCTGACATCGAAAACCATAACACTAACATCAACAGACATAACACTACCACTCTGACACGGAGAACCATAACACTGACATCAACAGACATAACACTATCCACTCTGACATGGAGAACCATAACACTATCCACTCTGACGTGGAGAACCATAACACTGACATTAACAGACATAACACTAACCACTCTGACATGGAGAACCATAACACTGACATTAACAGACATAACACTGTCCACTCTGACATGGAAAACCATAACACTAACATCAACAGACATAACACTACCACTCTGACACGGAGAACCATAACACTGACATGAACAGACATAACACTATCCACTCCAACATGGAGAATCATAATACTGACATCAGCACACATAACACTATCCACTCTGACATGGAAAAACATGGAGAATCATAACACTGACATCAACAGACATAACACTATCCACTCTGACATGGAAAACCATAACACTGACATTAACAGACATAACACTAATCACTCTGACATGGAGAACCAAAACACTATCCACTCTGACATGGAGAACCATAACACTGACATTAACAGACATAACACTAACCACTCTGACATGGAAAACTGTAACACTGACATTAACAGACATAACACTATCCACTGTATAAAGAGGTACGTTCCAGTGACGTGTTTCAGGTAAGATTGATGAATAAAGAGGTACGTTGCATCCGTACGTTGTCACGTAAAATTGACGAAAAAAGAAGTACATTCCAGCCATGTGTTGTCAGGTAACATTGATGAATAAAGAGGTACGTTCCAGCCATGTGTTGTCAGGTAGCATTGATGAATGGAGAGTTACGTTCCAGCCATGTGTTTTCAGGTAACAATGATGAATGGAGAGTTACCTTCCAGCCATGTGTTGTCAGGTAACATCGATGAATAAAAAGGTACGTTCCAGCCATATGTTGTCAGGTAGCATTGATGAATGGAGAGTTACGTTCCAGCCATGTGTTGTCAGGTAACATTGATGAATAAAGAGGTACGTTCCAGCCATGTGTTGTCAGGTAGCATTGATGAATGGAGAGTTACGTTCCAGCCATGTGTTATCAGGTAACATTGATGAATGGAGAGTTACGTTCCAGCCATGTGTTGTCAGGTAACAATGATGAATGGAGAGTTACGTTCCAGCCATGTGTTGTCAGGTAACATTGATGAATAAAGAGGTACCTTCCAGCCATGTGTTGTCAGGTAACAATGATGAATAAAGAGGTACGTTCCAGCCATGTGTTGTCAGGTACCATTGATGAATGGAGAGGTACGTTCCAGCCATGTGTTGTCAGATAACATTGATGAATAAAGAGGTACCTTCCAGCCATGTGTTGTCAGGTAACATTGATGAATGGAGAGGTACGTTCCAGCCATGTGTTGTCAGGTAACATTGATGAATAAAGAGGTACGTTCCAGCCATGTGTTGTCAGGTAACATTGATGAATGGAGAGGTACGTTCCAGCCATGTGTTGTCAGGTAACATTGATGAATAAAGAGGTACGTTCCAGCCATGTGTTGTCAGGTAACATTGATGAATAAAGAGGTACGTTCCAGTCATGTGTTGCCAGGTAACATTGATGAATGGAGAGGTACGTTCCATCCGTACATTGTCAGGTAAAATTGATGAACAAAGGAGTACATTGCAGCCATGTGTAGTCAGGTACCATTGATGAATGGAGAGGTACGTTCCAGTGACGTGTTGTCAGGTAACATTGATGAATAAAGAGGCACGGTCCAGCCATGTGTTGTCAGGTAACATTGATGAATGGAGAGGTACGTTCCAGCCATGTGTTGTCAGGTAACATTGATGAATAAAGAGGTACGTTCCAGCCATGTGTTGTCAGGTAACATTGATGAATGGAGAGGTACGTTCCAGCCATGTGTTGTCAGGTAACATTGATGAATGGAGAGGTACGTACCAGCCATGTGTTGTCAGGTAACAGTGATGAATGGAGAGGTACGTTCCAGCCATGTGTTGTCAGGTAACATTGATGAATGGAGAGGCACGTTCCAGCCATGTGTTGTCAGGTAACAGTGATGAATGGAGAGTTACATTCCAGCCATGTGTAGTCAGGTACCATTGATGAACGGAGAGGTACGTTCCAGCCATGTGTTGTCAGGTAACATTGATGAATGGAGAGGTACGTTCCAGCCATGTGTTGTCAGGTAACATTAATGAATGGAGAGGTACGTTCCAGCCATGTGTTGTCAGGTAACATTGATGAATAAAGAGGTACGTTCCAGCCATGTGTTGTCAGGTAACTGATGAATAAAGAGGTACGTTCCAGCCATGTGTTGTCAGGTAACTGATGAATAAAGAGGTACGTTCCAGCCATGTGTTGTCAGGTAACATTGATAAATGGAGAGGTACGTTCCAGTGACGTGTTGTCAGGTAACATTGATGTACAAAGAGGTGCGTTCCAGTGACGTGTTTCAGGTAAGATTGATGAATAAAGAGGTACGTTCCATCCATATGTTGTCAGGTAACATTGATGAATAAAGAGTTACATTCCAGCCATGTGTAGTCAGGTACCATTGATGAACGGAGAGGTACGTTCCAGCCATGTGTTGTCAGGTAACATTGATGAATAAAGAGGTACGTACCAGTGACGTGTTGTCAGGTAACGTCACAGAATCTGGTCACAGCATTTCCAGCTACTCCACTGGCACAATAGACATCAATCAAAACAGACCGCAAGAACCACAACAACTGCAGTGGTGATAATTATCCCCTTTTACCCCCCACCCCCCACCCCACCCTCCGCCGCCCCATACATCATCCTCCCGGGTTATCTGACCGTGAAGCATCACTGGCACAGTCTGTCCTGTGGACCACCCCCCTCCACCTCCACCACCGCACCCCCCTTCGCCATGTCTGCCCCAGTCCTTTATCAGAATGGAGACAGCCGGAAAACTTCACCTTTTCCTTCCCTGCTGCACGGGGGGGAGAAAGTCCATACCATGCAGATGGAAGTAACGGGAGAGAGAGAGTGAGGAGAGAGAGAGAGAGAGACAGAGAGGGAGAGAGAGAGAGAGAGGGAGAGAGAGAGGGAGGTCAGATCTTGAAGAAAAAACAAAACAGAGAGGAGGGAGGGGGTTCAGATCTTGAAAGAGAGAGGGGTGAGACCTTAAGAGAGACAGAGACTGAATTGAAGTCAGAGCTTTAGAGACAGACAGACAAAATGAGAGAGAGGACAGAGCTTGTAGTGTTCAGTCATGGATGACTATATTAATCCCATAGCTGGTGACCATGGCACGGAAGGTTCAAGTGTTTTCTGGGTCTATCAGCTGTTGGACGTTTCGTTTTTATTAAACAGTTACCGTTTCTGGGCAGTCTTGCACACGTTGGTGTTGGCAGTGAGAAGGTGCGAAGGTTTTCCATGTTGTGCCATTTTCGGG
Source organism: Babylonia areolata (assembly GCF_041734735.1). Taxonomy (NCBI): domain Eukaryota; kingdom Metazoa; phylum Mollusca; class Gastropoda; order Neogastropoda; family Buccinidae; genus Babylonia; species Babylonia areolata. The sequence continues at coordinate 6,866,739 of NC_134895.1, read as the reverse complement.
TCTTGTTTCGGTCGGACTCGTAATGGTCTTCATGGCTGTGTCTCACTGACATGATTCACCATGAACCGATCAGTGCTCTGAGTGAATCAGTCTTCACGTGCTGAAGGGAGGGGCCACAGTGGGTGCGCTCAAGTGAAAAGGGTGTTGTAGGGTGGGAGGGGACCATGTTCCAC
>NC_134895.1:6829066-6861566 GCF_041734735.1 Babylonia areolata | reverse complement strand
ATACTGTGTTGTGAATGGAAAGAAGGGTGTTACATAGTGTGGGAAGACAGTCAACAGAAATATACTGTGTTGTGAATGGAAAGAAGGGTGTGACATAGTGTGGGAAGACAGTCAACAGAAATATACTGTTGTGAATGGAAAGAAGAGTGTGACATAGTGTGGGAAGACAGTCAAGAAGAAGAAGAAGAAGAAGGTGAAAGATAAACAGGGTAGCGGGGACAGAGAGAAAAGTTAGGAAAGATGACATAATGAAAATAGACCTAAGCTGGACTTTATGTGTTTTTTTTCTGCGCTCATTTCCATTTAATTTTTTTTAATAATTTACGACCTTCTCTCTCTCTCTCTCTCTCTCTCTCTCTCTCTCTCTCTCTCTCTCTCTCTCTCTCTCTCTCTCTCTCTCTCTTTCACTTCCTCCCACCCTCTCTCTCCCCCTCTCTCTCTCTCTGTCTCTGTCTCTCTCTCTCTCTCTCCCTCCCTCTCTCTCTCTGTGTCTCTATCTCTCGCCCCCCTCTCTCTCTCCCCCCTCTGTCTCTCTCCCTCTCCCACTCTCTGTGTCTCTATCTCCCTCACTCTCTCTCTATGTGTCTCTCCCCCTCCCTCTCTTTCTCTCTCTCCCTCTCTCTCTCTCTCCCTGGCACACGCACACAGACGGCCAAGCAAGCAGGAAACAAACAAACAAAGACCTCATCATACATCATGCTGAAAAAAACACACGCGTCTCCCAGTCAGGGTTAATACAGAAACCATGACCAGTCTACCTGCAGGCATTCTCCTGATACCTGACCACAGGGGAAAAGGGGGTAGGGGAACACTGAGATATATGTTTACTTCATATGTCTGTGGGGGATCGGGGGGAGCAGGGGGGGTGGGGGGGGGGGGGGGAGAGAATAAGAGACAGGTGGCAAAGATAAGGAAGCAGCAAAGAAGCTGCAGCCAGGCTGTGTGGAGCCAGCAGCACCATGCTAATGCTGCTGGGAAGGCGGTCCAGTGATGATCCATCTTTCCATCACACACAGGGGATGCCGTGCCATGGGTCAGCGGGGATCCAAGGGACGGACTGTGACTCACATGACTGTGTGTCTTCAGCAGGGGGAAGAAGGAGGACGGGGGGGGGGGGGGTGTCTTTCACGAGCTCCTTGTAGTCCCCGGTGGAGTATTATATATTATAAATGTCCCTGGCTACTGCCGTGTCTGGTACCTGTACGCGCACGCGCACACACACACACACACACACACACACACACACACACACACACACACACACGCAGTCACGCAGTGATACACACATATAGGTAGACAGATAGATAGAAAGATATCTTTTGGAGCCAGGTGAACAGGAAAGACTTGTATCTGGGATCATTGTGGGGGAATAAAAAAAATTCACCGTGATGGACTTTCAGTGGGACAACATGTTTTGGTTTTTCTCCTTGGGATACTTTTGCTTGGCACCGGAAGTAGGGTTGAGAGAGTAGAGAGAGAGAGGGGGGTGGGGAACAGGGGATGGAGGAGAGAGAGGGGGGAACAGGGGATGGAGGAGAGAGAGGGAGGAACAGGGGATGGAGGAGAGAGAGAGGTAAGAGAATGGAGGAGAGAGAGGGGGGAACAGGGGATGGAGGAGAGAGGGGGGAACAGGGGATGGAGGAGAGAGAGGGGGGGGGATGGAAGAGAGGGAGAAAGACAAATGAATTTGTAAATGAATTAATAAACAAGCAGACAGATAACTAGATGAAATGAAAGCATTTTTTAAAAAAGAAAAGAAAAATTCTGGACAATACAGGCAATAAGTGTGTCGCTTTTCAATGATAGACTGAGGCAGGCAGTCAGTCTTGACAGTTTTGAGAGAATATATATATATATATATAGAGAGAGAGAGAGAGAGAGAGAGAGAGAGAGAGATTATATATATTTTTTTTTCCCCTAAAATCATACCCGCTCCATCAGACGTCCACCCCCCACACCAATCCCCCAGCCCCCCAACCCTTTTTCTCCAATTCCCACCTCCCACACGCCCCCTGGGTCCCCCTCCCCCTCCACTCCCCCCACCCCCCATCCCCCACACCCCCCACCCCTCCACCCCTCCGCTCCAAGAAGGGGCGTGTAAAAACATGCCTGCAAGCAGACTTGTGAAATGAAAGCCAGATTTCCGCCAGACCCTCCTCGACATTTAAAAGTCCATTGCTCCGATCCCAAACAACACACACGCGCCAGCCTGCCCGCACGCACGCAAACACGTATTCACACACACGAACGCACTGACACGCACGCACGCGCGGTATCAATGTGGTGCAGGATGCTACGCGCACGCACGCAAATACGCACACACACACACACACACACACACACACACATTTACCACAAGCGCACGCAGCACATCCACACAAACACGCGCATGCACGCACACACGCATGCACACACGCGCGCGCGCGCGCGCGTGCGCGCCGCGCACACACAAATTTACCAAAAGCACAAGCGCACGCAGCACATCCACACAAACACGCGCATGCACGCACACACGCATGCACGCACACACACACACACACACACACATTCATGCCACATAGGAAACTGTTCCCCCTAGTCTTCCTTCAGTTCTCTCCGAACTCCCCCACACACACACACACACCCTCCCCCCCACCACCACCCTCCACCTTCTACCCCCATCCCCACCTCCGCCCCTCACACACGCACATCTTCCGAAGCAAAGAAGAAGAAGAAATGCAAAAAAACAAAAAAACAAGGAACGGTTTGGGCAGACTCATTTGATAAATAGCAAGATTTCCGGGTGCGCTTCCCCACCGGACGTTTCAGCCAAGCGCCTGGTTATTGCCCTTTGCTGCCGCACGGCAGATACACAAAGGGATGCTCCGCCCGTCCAGCATTCCTGTCCTGCATTGTTGCATGGCAGAAATAACAGCGGCGTCGGTCGAGCGTACACAGCGAGCCCTGAGTTCTATGCACGCCTTGCAATGTTTGGCATACCTGGGCAATGTGGCCACTGATCTGGCCCAGGTGGATGGTACTTTCCTTCACTAGAGAGGTTGTGTACCTAGGGAATTGTCATGTCATGTCTGCTAAGAGGTTGTGTACCTTGGGGTTGTCATGTCATGTTATGTCTGCTAAGAGGTTGTGTACCTAAGAGGTTGTCATGTCATGTCATGTCTGCTAAGAGGTTGTGTACCTAGGGGGTTGTCATGTCATGTCTGCTAAGAGGTTGTGTACCTAGGGGTTGTCATGTCATGTCATGTCTGCTAAGAGGTTGTGTACCTAAGAGGTTGTCATGTCATGTCATGTCATGTCTGCTAAGAGTTTGTGTACCTAGGGGGTTGTCATGTCATGTCTGCTAAGCGCTTGTGTACCTTGGGGTTGTCATGTCATGTTATGTCTGCTAAGAGGTTGTGTACCTAAGAGGTTGTCATGTCATGTCTGCTAAGAGTTTGTGTACCTAGGGGGTTGTCATGTCATGTCTGCTAAGAGGTTGTGTACCTAGGGGTTGCTATGTCATGTCTGCTAAGAGATTGTGTACCTAGGGGGTTGTCATGTCATGTCTGCTAAGAGGTTGTGTACCTAGGGGGTTGTCATGTCATGTCTGCTAAGAGATTGTGTACCTAGGGGGTTGTCATGTCATGTCTGCTAAGAGGTTGTGTACCTAGGGGTTGCTATGTCATGTCTGCTAAGAGATTGTGTACCTAGGGGGTTGTCATGTCATGTCTGCTAAGAGGTTGTGTACCTAGGGGGTTGCTATGTCATGTCTGCTAAGAGTTTGTGTACCTAGAGTGTTGTCATGTCATGTCATGTCTGCTAAGAGTTTGTGTACCTAGGGGGTTGTCATGTCATGTCTGCTAAGCGTTTGTGTACCTAGGGGGTTGTCATGTCATGTCTGCTAAGAGGTGTACCTAGGGGTTGTTATGTCATGTCTGCTAAGAGGTTGTGTACCTAGGGGGTTGTCACGTCATGTCATGTCTGCTAAGAGGTTGTGTACCTAGGGGTTGTCATGTCATGTCTGCTAAGAGGTTGTGTATCTAGGGGGTTGTCATGTTATGTCTGCTAAGAGGTTGTGTACCTGGGGGGTTGTCATGTCATTTCTGCTAAGAGGTTGTGTACCGAGGGGGTTGTCATGTCATGTCATGTCTGCTAAGAGTTTGTGTACCTAGGGGGTTGTCATGTTATGTCATGTCTGCTAAGAGGTTGTGTACCTAGGGGGTTGTCATGTCATGTTTGCTAAGAGTGTACCTAGGGGTTGTTATGTCATGTCTGCTAAGAGGTTGTGTACCTAGGGGGTTGTCATGTCATGTCTGCTAAGAGGTTGTGTACCTAGGGGGTTGTCATGTCATGTCTGCTAAGAGGGTGTGTACCTAGGGGGTTGTCATGTCATGTCTGCTAAGAGGTTGTGTACCTAGGGGTTGTCATGTCATGTCTGGTAAGAGGTTGTGTACCTAGGGGTTGTCATGTCATGTCTGCTAAGAGTTTCTGTACCTAGGGGGTTGTCATGTCATGTCTGCTAAGAGTTTGTGTACCTAGGGGTTTGTCATGTCATGTCTGCTAAGAGGTTGTGTACCTAGAGGGTTGTCATGTCATGTCATGTCTGCTAAGAGTTTGTGTACCTAGGGGGTTGTCATGTCATGTCTGCTAAGAGTTTGTGTACCTAGGGGGTTGTCATGTCATGTCATGTCTGCTAAGAGTTTGTGTACCTAGGGGGTTGTCATGTCATGTCTGCTAAGAGGTTGTGTACCTAGGGGGTTGTCATGTCATGTCATGTCTGCTAAGAGTTTGTGTACCTGGGGGGTTGTCATGTCATTTCTGCTAAGAGGTTGTATACCTAGGGGGTTGTCATGTCATGTTATGTCTGCTAAGAGGTTGTGTACCTAGGGGGTTGTCATGTCATGTCTGCTAAGAGGGTGTGTACCTAGGGGTTGTCATGTCATGTCTGCTAAGAGGTTGTGTACCTGGTGGGTTGTCATGTTTGCTAAGAGATTGTGTACCCAAAGGGTTGTCATGTCTGCTAAGAGATTGTGTATCCAAAGGGTTGTCATGTCTGCTAAGAGGTTGTGTATCCAAAGGGTTGTCATGTCTGCTAAGAGGTTATGTATCCAAAGGGTTGTCATGTCTGCTAAGAGATTGTGTATCCAAAGGGTTGTCATGTCTGCTAAGAGGTTGTGTATCCAAAGGGTTGTCATGTCTGCTAAGAGGTTATGTATCCAAAGGGTTGTCATGTCTGCTAAGAGATTGTGTATCCAAAGGGTTGTCATGTCTGCTAAGAGGTTGTGTACCTGGTGGGTTGTCATGTTTGCTAAGAGATTGTGTACCCAAAGGGTTGTCATGTAGGTTTTGAACAGCGAGGTGATGCGTGTAGTGGAATGTTAAAATTTTGTGCGACAACTTTTTTCTAAATCACGAGTTGGGTGTGTTGTTTGTCAAACGATGTTTTAATCCCCCATGCTCCAATAGGAGTTAAAGGTTTATCAAAACTTCAGAAAAGGAGGATGTGTGATATCTGAGACCAAAAAAGCGAAATAAGGTTTAGTTGTGAAGAAAAGCAACGGGTGATGATTTCGTTTGTTTTCTTTCTTCTTTCTTTCTTCCTTTCTTTCTTTCTTTCTGTATAACTTAGGTCATTCTTATAATCTACTGCAAAAATGAATCAATTCAGCTCTAACAAATTTGATGTGTTCATGCAATGGATCAAACAAACTGGTAAATGTTAACATCTGTTAATCGTTCTCAAGTCCCTGAATTTTGATATGCATCCTTGCAGGGTAGAAAAATGAAAGAGTTTAGAGCCTTTTTATAATCATCGTTTGACACAGAAGGAAGTTGGGCTTGGTGCAAGAAGCAGAAGGCCATTGATGTACTCTCTCCAGAGCTCTGAAGCGCGCCGTGTGGAGGAGACCAGTGACGGTGCATCAAGATCAAAGACTGCTGGCTGCACCGCGCTCGCTCCGCCCACGTCATTCCTCGCAAGCTCCAGGAATGTCGGGGGTTGGGGGGGTGGGGGTAGGGGTTGGGGGGGGGGATCTTACAGCGCGTGTTCCCGTCCCTCTGACCCCGCGTCAATAACATTATGACTGATGGTTTTGCCTTTCCCACTGGTCCGTTTAGCTTCAGAGAGAGAGAGAGGTGGGGGGAGAGAGAGACAGAACAGAGAGAGAAGGAGAGAGGGAGAGAGAGAGACAGAGAGAGGGAGAGACAGACAGACAGAGGGGGAGAGACAGACAGACAGAGACAAACAGGCAGACAGACAGAGATTGAGACCCACGTCAATAACATCATGACTGATGGCCTTCACCTTTCCAGCGGGCCCATTCAGTTTGTCCAGACCCTTGTTGACCACAGTCTGAGAGGCATCTCTGTTGGAAGAGGTCGATCCATTGCTCAGTTAATGGCCACATGGCCCCCACACAACCTGTCTGCGATGCGCACGTGCGGTCTGCAACGCTTGAGTGACCGCGTTAAGGGACGGGTATGTGGCTGAGTGGATGTGGCAAGGAGGAAGGAAGGTAAGGGTGCTGACTGGGTAAGACGTTCATCTGCCACGAAGAGTCCCTGGGGATGTGGGAGCAAATCCCGCTCTCGCCCTTTCTCCCAAGGTTGACAGGGAAATCAAACTGAGCGTCTAGTCAATGGATGAGACTATAAACCCATGTCCGGTGTGCAGCACGCGCGTGGCGCACTGAAAAAAAGAACCCATGGCAATGAGAGCGTTGTCCTCTGGCAATTTTTATTTTCTGTCGAAGAAATCCATTGACACACACACACACACACACACACACACACACACACACACATATATATATATATATATATATAGAGAGAGAGAGAGAGAGAGAGAGAGATAAATACATACATATCTCTCTCTATATATATATGTGTGTGTATATATATATATAGAGAGAGAGAGAGAGAGAGAGAGACATATTTCTCTCGAAATATGTATACACACACACACACACACACACACACACACACACACACATATATATATATAGAGAGAGAGAGAGAGAGAGAGAGAGAGAGAGATTATCTTCACAATGGTCATTACCTTGATGAATTACGGTCAGTCCAGTCTTCACAGTGGTCACTACCTTGATGAATTACAGTCATTCCTGTCTTCACAATGGTTACTACGTTCCTCTAAGGATGTCTCCACAATGGTCATTACCTTGATGAATTACGGTCATTCCAGTCTTCACAATGGTCTCTACCTTGATGAATTACAGTCATTCCTGTCTTCACAATGGTTACTATGTTCCTTTAAGGATGTCTTCACAATGGTCACTACCTTGATGAATTACGGTCAGTCCAGTCTTCACAATGGTCACTACCTTGATGAATTACAGTCATTCCTTTCTTCACAATGGTTACTACGTTCCTCTAAGGATGTCTCCACAATGGTCATTACCTTGATGAATTACGGTCATTCCAGTCTTCACAATGGTCTCTACCTTGATGAATTACGGTCATTCCAGTCTTCACAATGGTCTCTACCTTGATGAATTACAGTCATTCCTGTCTTCACAATGGTTACTACCTTGATGAATTACAGTCATTCCTGTCTTCACAATGGTTACTATGTTCCTTTAAGGATGTCTTCACAATGGTCACTACCTTGATGAATTAGTCATTCCTGTCTTCACAATGGTTACTACGTTTCTCTGAGGATGTCTTCACAATGGTCATTACCTTGATGAATTACATTCATTCCTTTCTTCACAATGGTTACTACCTTGATGAATTACAGTCATTCCTGTCTTCACAATGGTTACTACCTTGATGAATTACAGTCATTCCTGTCTTCACAATGGTTACTACGTTCCTCTAAGGATGTCTTCACAATGGTCATTACCTTGATGAATTACAGTCATTCCTGTCTTCACAATGGTTACTAACTTGATGAATTACAGTCATTCCTGTCTTCACAGTGGTTACTACGTTCCTCTAAGGATGTCTTCACAATGGTCATTACCTTGATGAATTACAGTCATTCCTGTCTTCACAATGGTTACTAACTTGATGAATTACAGTCATTCCTGTCTTCACAGTGGTTACTACGTTCCTCTAAGGATGTCTTCACAATGGTCACTACCTTGATGAATTACAGTCATTTCTTTCTTCACAATGGTTACTACGTTCCTCTGAGGATGTCTCCACAATGGTCATTACCTTGATGAATTACGGTCAGTCCAGTCTTCACAATGGTCACTACCTTGATGAATTACAGTAATTCCTTTCTTCACAATGGTTACTACGTTCCTCTGAGGATGTCTTCACAATGGTCACTACCTTGATGAATTACAGTCATTCCCCGACAGGCGCTGATCAAAGGCGGTGTCTCTGTAACAGTCAATGCAAACCGAAAACGATCTCCACAGACTGCACATCAAGTGACTATATCTTCCCCAGTGCATGGTTTGTAGTGTTGCAAACTGATAGGATTCACAGCCACCTTCACTGGAAAAGCTGTCAGAAAAACAGAAACGCAAGCGTGCTCCAAATAAAACGCGCAGGAACTCAGAAACTAGCGGCAGTGCTCGCACAGACCGTGGCTGATGAGGTGAGGTTTCAAGTCTGAAAGAGAAATCAAAGCGTGCGTATTGATACGTTTTGGGCTGTGAGGTGAAGAACGCAACAAATGGTTGAATCCATCCTTTGATGTTTACGTGCATCTGTCTTTTTTTTATGTACTCTTATAGTTGACTTAATGAAGTTTTTGCGCAGTAGTAGTAGTAGTAGTTCTTTTTTTATGCATTTATCTATTATTTATTCACCCTTTTTTTTCAAGGCCTGACTAAGCGCGTTGGGTTACGCTGCTGGTCAGGCATCTGCTTGGCAGATGTGGTGTAGTGTATATGGATTTGTCCGAACGCAGTGACGCCTTCTTGAGCTACTGTAACTGAAACTGAAACTGTGTGGACAGTCCAGCAAGAACCTTCCTTTGGTTGGGACACTTGGGAGCATTCAGGGGGATTTCAGAACAGTTAGGAAACATTTAAAACAATTCAAAAGAAAAAAAAAAGATGAGATTCAGGACGATAAAGAACTGTTTGGAACGAAGATATTACTTTTCATGTGAGGCGCTTAGAGCCCATCTGTAGGGAGTTTGCGCCATATAAGGACAATGTATTCTTCTTCTTCTTCTTCTTCTTCTTATTATTATTATTATTATTATTATTATTATCGTTATTATTGTTGTTGTTGTTATAAACTACTGAAGACAGGTATTTTTTCGGAGGGGAGGGAGGGGGGTATATATTACTGTTTGTTGCTTCCCTATTGTAAGGGTGTTGTATTTCGATGAAAGCTGTTTTGTTTTTCTTTGTTTGCTTGTTTTGTTTTGTTTTGATGGATTAAGCAGAGTGTGTTATTGTACTTGTGGTGACTTAAGGAATGACCCTTATCACCCCCATGTCAATAGACCTATGCAGGTCATGACAATAGAATATCAATACGTCAGAGCGTCTCTCCCTCTCTCTGCCTTTCTCTGTCTGTCTACCGGTTTCTCCTTGTTTCTGTCTTTCTCTGTTTCTCTCTCACTCTGTCTCTGTCTACGTCTCTGTCTCCGTGTGTGTGTGTGTGTGTGTGTGTGAGAGAGAGAGAGAGAGAGAGTGTGTGCGCGCGCCTCTATGTCTCTCTGTCTGTCTGTCTGTCTCTCTGTACATCTCTCTGTCTCGCCCTGTGCTGTCTCTGACTGACTATGTGTCAGTCTCCCACCCTCTCTCTCTCTCTCTCTCCCTCCCTCCCTCCCTCCCCCTCTCTCTCTCTCTCCCTCCCTCCGTCCCTCCCTCCCTCTCCTCCCCCGCCTCCTGCTAATTTTCTCTATGGTGGCAGCCCTTGAAGAAGATGTCCACAGACAGGCAGGCATCTAACTGATGAGACGTGATGTGCTCTGGTTCTGCTTGTCAACAAGGGGAGTTAATTAACCGTCAGGTCCTCCAACAGATAACAGGCCAGTCAGTTCGTGCAGAGAGGAGGAGGGGGGGGGGTCAGTGGGGGTTGGGGGAACCGGGAGGGGGGGGGGGAGAAGAGACTCTGCATATTGCTGGGTTATCTTCAGAGCCGATCTGAAAGGAGGGTGGGTTGATTGAGCAGGGAAAGGACCCCAGTGCTTATTTTCATTTTTCTGTATTTCTTTTTATTTTTTTGTAATGCTCAATGATGACAAGGTGGCATCATAAAGGATATTTGTGGCAGGTCCACTTCCTTTGCGTTAGCTGTGCTTGGCAATGTGTGTATACATATGTATGTGTACATAACTACATGCGTGTATATGAATGTGTATTGTGTGTGCGTGAGTTTATGTAAGTTTGTGCCTGCCTATGTGTGCGTATGTGTTAGGGTAGCTGTTAGATACACATGTATTGTTAAAATGTATGTATGCAGTGTGTGTGTGTGTGTGTGTGTGTGTGTGTGTGTGTGTGTAGTCACATTTTGGTGTGTGTATGTAACATAGATGTAATGTTTTATGTTAACAAAACGTTTTTGTAAAGCACATAGAGCAGATTTCTGGATAGTGTGCTATATAAGTATCCATCATTATTATTATTATTATTATTATTATATTTGATAAACACGTACTAAAGGAACCCAAATCCGCTGAAAACAATTTGCGATACCTTTTTTGAGAGGTTCCAGAGGCTCTCTGTCTGCCAGACAATGTGGGACGGTCTCACGTGCAGTGTGCTGTTGGAACTGTGTGTATCTGTCCGGGCTCCACCATGTTCTTAATCAACCCAGCTCAGTGCGGGTTTGTACGGGTTTCCAGTGAGGATCTTATCAATATACTATATGTGACAGAGACGTGTGGGTTTTTTTTTCTCTTGTCGAATTACCTGACTAAACAAGCACGTCTAACATTGAGGAGGCAGGGAGACAGAGATTGTTTATCAGTGTGTGGAAAATGTGCGGGTGCGTGCATACATGACTCTTGTCTGTGTGTGTGTGTGCGTGTGCGTGAGTGCGTGCGTGCTTGTGTGTGTGCGTGCGTGTGTGTGTGTGTGTGTGTGTGTGTGTGTCGGTGTGTGTGTGTGTGTGTGCGTGCGTGTGTGTGTGTGTGTGTGTGTGTGTGTGTGTGTGTGTGTGTGTGTCCAATCGCAAGTAAAGCATTACAACAGAGTAGAGTGTGCGGTGGTAGTAGCTGTCATGGTATTGGTATGTCATGTCATTGCTGTGGGTTTTTAGCTGTCATGATATCGGTATGTCATGTCATTGCTGTGGTTTTTACCGGCAGTGCTGCACTGTTGATGACAGTGACGGTGAGGGGGAAGGATATGACGATGATGTCGACGCTGACGAAGATGATGTTAAAGTGAACGAACAAGAGAGCAAAAAAAAAATCAAAAACAAAACAACAGAAAAGACATGAAGGCCGACAAGTGAGGAGGTCGTGAAGGCACCAAGTCCTTCAAATTGTTTCTTCTTCTTCTTCTTCTTCTTCTTCTTCTTCTGCGTTCGTGAGCTGCAACTCCCACGTTCACTCGTATGCACACGAGTGGGCTTTTACGTGTATGACCGTTTTGACCCCGCCATATAGGCAGCCATACTCCGCTTTCGGGGGTGTGCATGTTGGGAATGTTCTTGTTTCCATAACCCACCGAACGCTGGCATGGATTACAGGATCTTTAACGTGCGTATTTGATCTTCTGCTTGCATATACACACGAAGGGGGTTCAGGCACTAGCAGGTCTGTACATATGTTGACCTGGGAGATCGTAAAAATCTCCACCCTTTACCCACCAGGCGCCATCACCGTGATTCGAACCCGGGACCCTCAGATTGAAAGTCCAACGCTTTAACCACTCGGCTATTGCGCCCGTCCAAATTGTTTCGCTTGGCGAGTTGATGGCTGCCCGGTGTGCAGTCACCCACGCTGCTGCACCAAGAGGCAGTCTGTGGCCACGGACTGAAAGGGTTCTTGGTGTGTCACCAACACCCTCCAGCCTGTGCCAGGTATGTAGGGACTGGGTAGTTCTGTGCTGTCATCAACACCCTCCAGCCTGTGCCATGTATGTAGGTAGTTCTGTGCTGTCACCAACACCCTCCAGCCTGTGCCATGTATGTAGGGACTGGGTAGTTCTGTGCTGTCACCAACACCCTCCAGCCTGTGCCATGTATGTAGGGACTGGGTAGTTCTGTGCTGTCACCAACACCCTCCAGCCTGTGCCATGTATGTAGGGACTGGGTAGTTCTGTGCTGTCATCAACACCCTTCAACCTGTGCCATGTATGTAGGGACTGGGTAGTTCTGTGCTGTCACCAACACCCTCCATCCCGTGCCATGTATGTAGGGACTGGGTAGTTCTGTGCTGTCACCAACACCCTCCAGCCTGTGCCATGTATGTAGGTAGTTCTGTGCTGTCACCAACACCCTCCAGCCTGTGCCATGTATGTAGGTAGTTTTGTGCTGTCACCAACACCCTCCAGCCTGTGCCATGTATGTAGGTAGTTCTGTGCTGTCACCAACACCCTCCAGCCTGTGCCATGTATGTAGGTAGTTCTGTGCTGTCACCAACACCCTCCAGTCTGTGCCATATGTGTAGGTAGTTCTGTGCTGTCACCAACACCCTCCAGCCTGTGCCATGTATGTAGGTAGTTCTATGCTGTCATCAACACCCTCCAGCCTGTGCCATGTATGTAGGTAGTTCTGTGCTGTCACCAACACCCTCCACCCTGTGCCATGTATGTAGGGACTGGGTAGTTCTGTGCTGTCACCAGCACCCTCCAGCCTGTGTCATGTATGTAGGTAGTTCTGTGCTGTCACCAACACCCTCCAGCCTGTGCCATGTATGTAGGTAGTTCTGTGCTGTCACCAACACCCTCCAGCCTGTGCCAAGTATGTAGGTAGTTCTGTGCTGTCACCAACACCCTCCAGCCTGTGCCATGTATGTAGGTAGTTCTGTGCTGTCACCAACACCCTCCAACCTGTGCCATGTATGTAGGGACTGGGTAGTTCTGTGCTGTCACCAACACCCTCCAGCCTGTGCCATGTATGTAGGTAGTTCTGTGCTGTCACCAACACCCTCCAGCCTCTGCTGCACCACAGATCAGTAAGAAGAACACACTCGCTTCCTGAATAAACACATCGCTTCCTAAATGAACACATCTCTTCCTAAGTCTACACATCGCTTCCTAAGTGTACACACAGTTCCTAAGTCTACACATCGCTTCCTACAGTTCCTAAGTCTACACACAGTTCCCAAGTGCACACAGTGGGAGGAGATGGCATCAGTGCTGACTGACTGATGATTATCATGCCCCCCCCCCCCCTCCACCTCCACCTCCCCCACTGCACTCCTCTCTGTGGCCCGTCTCCATCGCCACTCCTCTAATCCCCACCCCTCTTCTGCTTTCTCTCTGTGTCTGTCTGTCTCTCTCTCTCTTGGTTTCTCTGTCTCTATATCTGTCTGTCTCTCTCTCACTGTCTGTCTGTCTGTCTCTCTTCTTCTTCTTCTTCTCCACCTCTCTTCCTCCTGCTCCTCCTCCTCCTCCTCCTCCTCCTTCTTCTTCTTCTTCTTCTTCTTCTTCTTCTTCTTCTTCTTCTTCTTCTTCTTCTCCTCCTCCTCCTCCTCCATCTCCTTCTCCTTCTGATACAGTCCTTTGGAGTCAGTCAGGGCTGTGCTCACCCCCCCCCCCCCCCCGCCCCCCCCAACCAGCTCACAGAGAGAGAGAAATAGAAATTGAAAGAAAGGGAGAGAGAGAAGGGGTGGGAACTGTCTTCTTCTGCACGTTAACCAGACCCTGGATTGCAATCAATCCTCTTCTGCACGTTAACCAGACCACACTGATGGATTGCTAGAAGTCCACAGATGTGCTTAGCATCAGTCCGTCTGTCTGTCTCTCTCTGTCTCTCTCTTTCACTCTCTCTGTCTCTCTCTCTTTCTCTCTCTCTCACTCACTCACAGTCTCAAACACAAACACTCGTGCACACACGCAGGCACACACACGCGCGCGCGCGCGCGCGCACGCACACACACACACACACACACACACACACACACACACACACACACAAACACAATATGCAGTCCTACCCAGGCAAACATCTGATACATCTATCACGCGCGCGCGCGGAAGTAAGCACACACGCGCACACACACACACACACACACACACACACACACACACACACACACACACATCGCAGTACCACCCGACAAAACATCTGGCACATGGAACAAATTCACATCAAGACTGGGGGAGAGAGAAAAAAAAACAACCTGTGAACGAACGTGTGGTCATTTCACACCTCTCCTCACTCACTGCTCCTCCTCCAAGAAAACTGATAATGGTCCCTTGTGGTCGGCAGGGCTCTAGGCAACGTGATGTGAACCTGTGCAAAAAAACCAAAAAAAAACCAACAAAAAAACAACCTCGTATCCCTGAAAAATAACGACTTGTGTCTGCCAGTTTCCTATTGCCTGTAATTTCGCTTTGCTTTCCCAGCTTTGCCTGGTGTCGATTCTGTGCATGTGATGTCACTTTTTTTTTTCCCCCACGAGTCGTGAGTGTTCCGTGAAGGGCCTGTCTTGCTGTTTTTACAACAAGCCGTCTGTACGAGAACTTTTCGAGTGGATCTCTTGTTGTGACGCTTGCTGATAGGGGAAGGGGCAGGGGAGGTGGAGGGGGTGGGGGTGGGGGGGCTCTAAACGTTGAGGAGGCGGGAGGGAGGGATGTGGGGGGAGGGCGATATTTGAGTTAATTACCTTCATCAGGGATAGCAGTTGGGCGGGAAGAGGTGGTGGGGAGGGGAGGGGAAGGGGGTCTAAAGAAGGGCGGGGAGGTGGGTGTGGGGGTATAGACACCTGGGCGCGGGAACCGTCAGACTTGATGCGTGGGGACGGTTGGAGGGGGTGGGGGGGGGCGAGGAGGGGAGATAGGAAGGGAAGGGGGCAAGGATCTGTTGCAGTGCGTGAGTGTGTCCTCTGTACTGAGGTCGTCTGTAGTACCCTTCATGATGTGTGAGTGTGCACGCACCCTCTCTTCACACACACTGCACGCTCTGTCTGTCTGTCTCTCTCTCTCTCTCTCTCTCTCTTTGTCCCTCACCTCCCCCCCACCCCACCCCCATCTCTTTCCTTTTTCTCTCTCCCTCTCTCTCTCTCAGCCCCTCTCCTTTCCTCCATCCTCTGCCTTTCTCTCCCTCTCACTATCTCTCCCTCTCTATCTCTATCTCCCTTTCTATTCTCTCCCTCTCTCTGTATCTCCCCCTCTCTATCTCTCCCCCTCTCTCTCTATCTCCCTCTCTCTCTCTCCCTCTCTCTCTGTCTTTTCCCTCTCTCTCTTTACCTCCCTCTCTCTCTGCCTCTCCCTCTCTGTCTCTCCCTCTTTCTCTCTCTCTCTCTCTACCTCTCTCTCTATATATCTCCGTCTATATCTCTCCCTCTCTCTCTTTCTATCTCCCTCTCTATCTCTTCGTCTTGAATGAACAAATATGAATGAACAAATATGGGAACAATCCCCCCTCTCTCTCTCTCTCTCTCTCTCTCTCTCTCTCTTGTATGTCTGTCTGTCTATCTTTCTCTGTCTGTCTCTTTCCATCTAGCTATGTAACTATCTCCTTTTCTTCTTCTACCATTAATAGACAAATTTTCTGTAAATTCATCAAGGAATCCCCCCCAAAGTCCATATCCCAATTCCAAGAATTGACTTGTTCAAATCCAGTCTGGTTTACTCAGGCGCCACCCTATGGAACTCACTCCCAGAAACAATTAAACAACACCATTGCCCAGCCACCTTCAAAAAACATTGCCTTTCCCACCTTATGCCATAAGGTGTAATGTAAATCGTTCATTTTATTAATAGTGTTTGTCAAATGTGTATGGTTGACTGAGAACCTTCCTCACCCTCTATCCCCCATTCTGATGTGTAGTGCGGTGTGTGTTGTGTGTGTTTGTTTCTTTCATTTTGTTCTTCTTTTTTTTCCTGTGCATTTTACTAACACCATGCTAGTGCCTGTATGCCATGTGTGTGTGTGTGTGTGTGTGTGTTCAAGTTCGTGTGTGTGTGTGTGTGTGTGTGTGTGTGTGTATGGTTGTTGTTTTGTTTTGATTTATGTATATTTTTTCCTCTGTTATGTATCTCTCTCTCCCTCTATATCTCTTTATCTCTCCCTCTCTCTCTTTCTCTCTTACTCTTTATCCCCCCTCTCTCTATCTCTCCCTCTCTCTCTGTCTCTCCCTCTCCCTCTCTCCTTTATTCCCCTCTCTCTCTATCTCTCCCTCTCTCTCTGTCTCTCCTTCTCCCTCTCTCTCCCCTTCTCTTTATCCCCCTTTATCTGTCTCCATATCTCTCCCCCTCTCTGTCTATCTCTCCCTCTCTCTCTCCCTCCCCATCTCTCCTCTCTCTCTATCTCTCCCTCCCTATCTATATATATATATATATATATATATATATATCTCCTCTTTGCCCTTTTCCTTTCCTCCCTCCTCACTCTGTCTGCCCCCACTTCCTGCCCCCCCCCCCACCCCCCGTCTCTTTCTCTCCTTGTCTGACGACTGGCGTGGCGAAAAGCTAATTGACACTGATCCCAGGAGACTTCATCCCTCCTCACTTATCAGCAGCACGGGGCTTTGGCGGTTTAGCTGCCTGCTGTTGCATTTGCTGCACACATCAAGAACGAGATTGAGCAGCCTTTCAAAATGCTTCTCCCAGTCTGTGGGGTGGAGAGAGAGAGAGAGAGAGAGAGAGAGAGAGAGAGAGAGAGAGAGACGCAGAACATCTGCTCCGAACATCAGTAGTTTACCTGTTCTCAGTTCAGTCTGTTCCAGTTCCGTGAGAGATACTCACGATTTTTTTTTTTTTTTTTTTTTTTTTTTTAAAGTATTGGAATCTACTAACTTCTGGGTAGTCCGTAGAAGATGATGTGCTCTTGTGTTCTCAACGAACACCTCAGGCCTTGAATGCATGCTTATATATTTGTGTACCTACCAGAGTGGATTTCTTCTCAGCAAAATGTTGCCAGAGGAGAACACTGTCGTTGCCATGGGTTCTTTTTCATCAGTGCGCATAGTGCATACTGCACACGGGACCTCGTTTTATCGTCTCATCCGATGGACTAGACGCTCAGTTCGATTTTCCAGTCAGTTGTGCGAGATTCGAACCCACACCCTTAAAGACTCTCTGTATTGGCAGCTAAGCATCTTAACCATTCTGCCACCTTAAACAAATTGAGGTTATCGCTGACGGGCGCAATAGCCGAGTGGTTAAAGCGTTAGACTGTCAATCTGAGGGTCCCGGGTTCGAATCACGGTGACGGCGCCTGGTGGGTAAAGGGTGGAGATTTTTACGATCTCCCAGGTCAACATATGTGCAGACCTGCTAGTGCCTGAACCCCCTTTGTGTGTATATGCAAGCAGAAGATCAAATACGCATGTTAAAGATCCTGTAATCCATGTCAGTGTTCGGTGGGTTATGGAAACAAGAACATACCCAGCATGTACACCCCCGAAAACGGAGTATGGCTGCCTACATGGCGGGGTAAAAACGTTCATACACGTAAAAGCCCACTTGTGTGCTTACGAGTGAACGCAGAAGAAGAAGAGGTTATCACTGTCCATTTATCGTACATTGCGTGGAGTAGGTTGGGTGCGCGTATCCTTATCAGGGAGATTAGTGGACTATTGTTTAAAAGAATCATATTAAACACTTCTCTCTCTCTCTCTCTCTCTCTCTCTCTCTCTCTCTCTCTCTCTCTCTCTCTCTCTCTCTAACAATTTCTTTGACAATGTAAAATTTAACTAAATAGAAATCGAAACAAGACATAAAAGTTCAGATCTGCTGACTTCAAAGGGTATTCAATCCTACACTTAGCATCCAATGACATAAGATCTGCTGATTTCAAAGGGTCATCAATTCTACACTTAACATCCGACAAAATAAGATGTGCTGATTTCAAAGGGTCAATAATTCTACACTTAGCATCCGATGAAATAAGATCTGCAGATTTCAAAGGGTCATTAATTCTATATTTAGCATCCGATGAAATAAGATCTGCGGAATTCAAAGGGTCATCAATTCTACACTTAGCATCCAATAAAATAGCATCTATTGATATCAAAGGGTCATCAATTCTACACTTAGCATCCAATAAAAATAAGATCTGCTGATTTCAAAGGGTCATCAATTCTACACTTAGCATCCAATAAAATAGCATCTATTGATATCAAAGGGTCATCAATTCTACACTTAGCATCCAATAAAATAAGATCTGCTGATTTCAAAAGGTCATCAATTCTACACTTAGCATCCAGTGAAATAAGATCTGCTGATTTCAAAGGGTCATGAACTCTACACTTAGCATCCAATGAAATCTTCTTCTTCTTCTTCTGTGTTCGTGGGTTGCAACTCCCACGTTCACTCGTATGCACACGAGTGGAATTTTACGTGTATGACCGTTTTTACCCCGCCATGTAGGCAGCCATACTCCGCTTTCGGGGGTATCCAATGAAATAAGATCTGCTGATATCAAAGGGTCAGCAACTCTTCACTTAGCATCCCAGCAGGAGAGGGAAGTGAACACCTGTACAATGTTTTGTTTTTGAACATATTCCGGGGAACAAATTGTAACGTGGTGCGAAAACCTGCTGCTTTTTCGCCGGTTCTACATGGTTAGACAAGGAAGAGTTTTGGGGTTCAAGTAGATGGATAAAAAGTATTGGTTTCAGAAGGTTGGAGTTTCTGTGTTCATCCTCGGACAGAAAATGATTCGAGTGTGCTCATAGCATATTGCCATGGGTTCTTTTCCAGTGCCGTCATCTTCTTCATTTTCACATTCTTCGTCTTCTCCTTCTCCTCCTCATCATCCTGCTTCAACTCCTCCACCAATTATATTCTCAAATGAACGTCATTTTCATGCAAAAGTGCCCAAAAGCATTCTCTAGGAACGCATTAAAGATTCATTCACTCACTCACTCACTCTCTCTCTCATTCATTCGTTCATTCATTCTTGGCACCAATTCTTGTTGTTGTTGTTCTTCCTCCCCCCCTCCCCCACCCCCCACCATCCCCCCGCCCCTCCCCCTCCCACCGCCTCCTCATCTTTCTTCTTGTAAGAGTTGTTCTTCCCCCCCGTCGCTTTCAACACACAACCTGTTTTACTCCGCTGTGTCAATGGCGAGACGTCAGCTGGTTGATTGGTGTGTGTGTGTGTGTGAGTGTGTGTGTCCTGGCATCAGTGCCAAAGACAGCGTGGAAGCATGCTTGATCCGAATCGTTTTACCAGACCCTGTTTGTTTTGACATCAACACTGTGAACACGTGTTTTGAGGACCCTGTTTTGACATCAACACTGTGAACACGTGTTTTGAGGACCCTGTTTGTTTTGACATCAACACTGTGAACACGTGTTTTGAGGACACAGTTTGTTTTGACACCAACACTGTGAACACGTGTTTTGAGGACCCTGTTTTGACATCAACACTGTGAACACGTGTTTTGAGGATCTTGTTTTGACATCAGCACTGTGAACACGTGTTTTGAGGACCCTGTTTTGACACAGTCACTGTGAACACGTGTTTTGAGGATCTTGTTTTGACATCAACACTGTGAACACGTGTTTTGAGGATCTTGTTTTGACATCAACACTGTGAACACGTGTTTTGAGGAACCTGTTTTGACATCAACACTGTGAACACGTGTTTTGAGGGCCCTGTTTGTTTTGACATCAACACTGTGAACACGTGTTTTGAGGACCCTGTTTGTTTTGACATCAACACTGTGAACACGTGTTTTGAGGATCTTGTTTTGACATCAACACTGTGAACACGTGTTTTGAGGACCCTGTTTGTTTTGACATCAACACTGTGAACACGTGTTTTGAGGATCTTGTTTGTTTTGACATCAACACTGTGAACACGTGTTTTGAGGATCTTGTTTTGACACCAACACTGTGAACACGTGTTTTGAGGAACCTGTTTTGACATCAACACTGTGAACACGTGTTTTGAGGGCCCTGTTTGTTTTGACATCAACACTGTGAACACGTGTTTTGAGGATCTTGTTTTGACATCAACACTGTGAACACGTGTTTTGAGGACCCTGTTTGTTTTGACATCAACACTGTGAACACGTGTTTTGAGGACCCTGTTTGTTTTGACATCAACACTGTGAACACGTGTTTTGAGGATCTTGTTTTGACACCAACACTGTGAACACGTGTTTTGAGGAACCTGTTTTGACATCAACACTGTGAACACATGTTTTGAGGGCCCTGTTTGTTTTGACATCAACACTGTGAACACGTGTTTTGAGGACCTTGTTTGTTTTAACATCAACACTGTGAACACGTGTTTTGAGGATCTTGTTTTGACATCAACACTGTGAACACGTGTTTTGAGGACCCTGTTTGTTTTGACATCAACACTGTGAACACGTGTTTTGAGGACCCTGTTTTGACATCAACACTGTGAACACGTGTTTTGAGGACCCTGTTTGTTTTGACATCTACACTGTGAGCACGTGTTTTGAGGATCTTGCTTTGACATCAGCACTGTGAACACGTGTTTTGAGGACCCTGTTTGTTTTGACATCAACACTGTGAACACGTGTTTTGAGGACACAGTTTGTTTTGACACCAACACTGTGAACACGTGTTTTGAGGACCGAGTGCTGGGAGAGTGGGTGGTGGTGGTGGTGGTGGTGTGGTGATGGTGGTGGTGGTTGGTGTCTGTCTTGAAACTGAGTGGGGTCTGAAGGGGGACGGGGGTGAGGCTGGATGAAACGGGTATCGCCGACTGAGTGAGAGAGACGTGGGCGGAGGCGAGAAACAAGACAGGCAGAATGGGAACAGAGAGAAAGAGAGAGACAGACAGTCAAAGAGTCAGGCAGGCAAACATACTTTCTGAAAAAAAAACACAAACAAACAGACGTCTTGTTGAAGAAGAACGTGGAAGCATTTTCTTGTGTGCGATCCTCAGTATCTCCTTCACATCTCCGACGTCGATTCAATGACTTCCCGCTGTTAGCTCTAAACTAAAACCGCGGGGCGCTAATGAAAAACGCGTGTTTTGTGCGAAAATAGGTCAGTGTTGCTCTTTCACATCTGAACACGCTATTTGCTGTTAGGGAAAATGCCTTTTTAATGACGTCAGATAAGGCTCCTATGAGGGGTTAAATGAAGGTCGACACTCAGTCGCAGTACACCTCAAGTTGTTCGTTCGTTCTTTAGTTTAACGTCCTTTCACTCAGTGTAAGTGATATTAGACCTCAAGCTGTGTTTCGGTGTTGATGTCGTAAGGTTGTGGGTTTGATGCTGTCTGCAAAGAAAAGAAGCTTACCATGAGACAGTCAGAAAGAAAGAGACAGAAAGAAAGAAAGACAGAAAGAAAGGAGGGTTAAATCCCTGGAGGGGGTGGGGGAGGGGGAAGGGGGGGGGGGGGAGCGTGGATTGACAGTGTTTTAAAAGGGGAACTCTCACCACGTTATCATTCAAGAAACGTTCAACAACCAATCGAAGGTCAACTGGAAACGGAATCAGGGACATTTACCCGTTGTTGTTTCCCAGCCTTTTTCGTTTTCTCCCCATCAATCCGCTGGGCCTATACATGTAGGGTGCTGGTCTGGTCCTCACTGGATCTTCGGCACAGAACGGAGTGAAGGGCAAGGGTTGAAAACAGGAGGATGCCCATGACTTTCTTTCCATCTGAAAATTTCGTGAAAAAAACAACACCAACAAACTCTATGGTGTTAATGTCACCGATTTGTTGACATTGCAGGACGAAGAAAACCAGGAAGTGCCGTTTGACCGTTCTCGCTCAGTTTCAGTTTCAGTTTCAGTTTCAGTAGCTCAAGGAGGCGTCACTGCGTTCGGACAAATCCATATACGCTACACCACATCTGCCAAGCAGATGCCTGACCAGCAGCGTAACCCAACGCGCTTAGTCAGGCGTTGAGAAAAAAGTGAATAAGGAGAAGAGAAGCAAACACTGAAGACTGTCTGTGAATTCACATCGCAGTGGAGAAACCATTCTTCACACAGCTCGCGCTTTGCTGTAGACTTGCAGACAGAGCAGACAGGTGTCGCCATGACTGTCGTAGGTATGAACCAACCCCTTTTATCCTTCCCTGACTGCTCCCCCCCCCCTCCCCCGACTCCTCCCCACCCCGCCCCGCCCTTGCACGCATAATTTATGTGCCCTTTAAAGTTCTCTCCTCTTCAAAAAATAGACCCCGGCCACTTTTAGAGGCGATGATGATAGGAGTAGAAATCAAAAGAGCGAATAGGATAGGGGGTAATTAATGGTTCAAGATTAAAAAAAAAATTTTTAAATGAGTGAAAGAAGAGGAAGATTAAAAACAATTTCCACCACCTGTATAAGTAAGTGTAAAGAAATAAAGTTGTTGTTTTTTTTCATCCGTGGTAATGTTGGCGTGGGGATATATTAGACATGGAACAGAGACAGCTGTGAGTGATGAGGAGCGTCGTTCCAGCTAACACTGAAGCAGGCACTGCCGAGGACTCGTGTGCTGACGGCGTCAATGTCGCAACAGCTGCAGACACACTGCCGACACTGTTCCTCCGGCAATCAAGATCTGTTCAACACGCTGTCGTCCTCCCCTCTTTAAGTCCCCTTCCCCCCTCCACCCACACGCCCCTTTCCCTTCCTGTACCAACTGACGAGGTGGAGACAGCGGGTCAATTAAGTACAGCTCCACTGACAGCTTGATTGGGCAGAACTTGGGAACACGGGGATGATTCAGGTCACTCCTTGGGATAATTCAGGTCACTCCTTGGGATAATTCAGGTCACTCCTTGGGATAATTCAGGTCACTGTTTGGGATGATTCAGGTCACTCCTTGGGATAATTCAGGTCACTGTTTGGGATGATTCAGGTCACTCCTTGGGATGATTCAGGTCATGCTTGGGATGATTCAGGTCATTCCTTGGGATAATTCAGGTCACTGTTTGGGATAATTCAGGTCATGCTTGGGATGATTCAGGTCATTCCTTGGGATAATTCAGGTCACTGGGATGATTCAGGTCACTGCTTGAGATGATTCGGGTCACTGTTTGGGATAATTCAGGTCACTCCTTGGGATGATTCGGGTCACTGTTTGGGATGATTCGGGTCACTGTTTGGGATGATTCAGGTCACTGTTTGGGATAATTCAGGTCACTGTTTGGTATGATTCAGTTCACTGTTTGGGATAATTCAGGTCACTGGGATGATTCAGGTCACTGGGATGATTCAGGTCACTGTTTGGGATGATTCAGGTCACTGTTTGGGATAAATCAGGTCACTGTTTGGGATAATTCAGGTCAGTTTGGGATAATTCAGGTCACTCCTTGAGATGATTCAGGTCACTGTTTGGGATGATTCAGGTCACTCCTTGGGATAATTCAGGTCACTCCTTGGGATGATTCAGGTCATGCTTGGGATGATTCAGGTCATTCCTTGGGATAATTCAGGTCACTCCTTGGGATGATTCAGGTCACTCCTTGGGATGATTCAGGTCACTCCTTGGGATAATTCAGGTCACTCCTTGGGATGATTCAGGTCACTCCTTGGGATAATTCAGGTCACTCCTTGGGATGATTCAAGTCACTGTTTGGGAAACAAACCACAGATTTCAGAAGGGCTGATACTCTCTATTTGCCTGGGGGAACGGTGATAAGAGTTTTGAGTCTGTGTCAGGTATTTGTTTGATTGCTCTCTCTCTCTCTCTCTCTCTCTCTCTCTCGTCAGCTGGGCAGACTGAGTTCCCGAGAGTTAGTCTTGAGCTTAACGCGTCATTGCACTGAAAGAAAGAAGAACTAAATAAAGTCAGCACCACATAGCTCGCAGTTTTGTTTTGCCATCTGGCGCCGTGTGGCAGTGAACAAGAACGATGTTCAAACAGACTGTGTAAGACATCGCCTTAGTTGAAGGAAATGAAAAGAAATTCCACCCTTCCCCCCAAAAATGGACCTTTGCTGAAAGTCGCCCTGCCCTGGAACGTAACGAATATTTCAGAGTATCGTGTTCAAGTTGCGTTTTTCTTTCCACCCATCTTATTTCCGTTGCTGGAGGTTTTCTGTTTACCCCCTGGAAAGGAGTTTGGGGGGAGGGGGAGGTGGTGGTTGTGTGCTGGGTATCATCTCTTTGTCCCTTTCCATGTCTCTATCTCTCTGCCTCTTTTTTCAGTGTCTGTCTGTCGTCTCTATCTCTCTGCCTCTTTTTTCAGTGTCTGTCTGTCTGTCTCTCTCTCTCTCTCCCTCCCTCCATCGTTCATTTTGTGCCTTTGTTCTCTTGCTAAATGCTTCATTTGTGGC
The DNA here is from genome assembly GCF_041734735.1 of Babylonia areolata. Taxonomy (NCBI): domain Eukaryota; kingdom Metazoa; phylum Mollusca; class Gastropoda; order Neogastropoda; family Buccinidae; genus Babylonia; species Babylonia areolata. Next base: position 6,837,330 of record NC_134895.1, on the reverse strand, counting down.
CTTTTTTGTCAATAACTGTGGCATGTTTATTGACATGCTTAGTTGGGTGTGTCTTTATGTGACATGTTTATCGACATACTTAGTTCAGTGTGTCTTTATGTGACATGTTTATTGACATGCTGAGTTGAGAGTGTCTTTATGTGACATGTTTATCAACATACTTAGTTCAGTGTGTCTTTATGTCACATGTTTATCGACATGCTTAGTTCAGTGTGTCTTTATGTGACATGTTTATCGACATACTTAGTTCAGTGTGTCTTTATGTGACATGTTTATCGACATACTTAGTTGAGTGTGTCTTTATGTGACATGTTTATTGACATGCTGAGTTGAGTGTGTCTTTATGTGACATCTTTAGATGAAAGTTGAGTGTGTCTTAATGCTGGTCTTTTCTGTCCTTGTGTGCCACAAGGCTTGGTGGGGAAAGTAAGTTGGGTTGTTGATCTCATCACCATGCTTACATGGAATTTCCTTTCGTTTCTGTTCGTCGGGTGGCTGATCTCATCACCATGCTTACATAGAATTTCCTTTTGATTCTGTTCGTCGGGTGGCTGATCTCATCACCATGCTTAAATGGAATTTCCTTTTGGTTCTGTTCGTCGGATGGCTGATCTCATCACCATGCTTACATGGAATTTTCTTTTGATTCTGTTCGTCGGGTGGCTGATCTCATCACCATGCTTACATGGAATTTTCTTTTGATTCTGTTCGTCGGGTGGCTGATCTCATCACCATGCTTACATGGAATTTCCTTTTGGTTCTGTTCGTCGGGTGGCTGATCTCAACACCATGCTTACATGGAATTTCCTTTTGTTTCTTTTCGTCGGGTGGCTGATGTCATCACCCTGCTTACATGGAATTTCCTTTTGTTTCTTTTCGTCGGGTGGCTGATCTCATCACCATGCTTACATGGAATTTCCTTTTGATTCTGTTCGTCGGGTGGCTGATCTCATCACCATGCTTACATGGAATTTTCTTTTGATTCTGTTCGTCGGGTGGCTGATCTCATCACCATGCTTACATGGAATTTCCTTTTGGTTTCTGTTCGTCGGGTGGCTGATCTCATCACCATGCTTACATGGAATTTCCTTTTGATTCTGTTCGTCGGGTGGCTGATCTCATCACCATGCTTACTTGGAATTTCCTTTTGGTTCTGTTCGTCGGGTGGCTGATCTCATCACCATGCTTACTTGGAATTTCCTTTCGATTCTGTTCATCGGGTGGCTGATCTCATCACCATGCTTACATGGAATTTCCTTTCGTTTCTGTTCGTCGGGTGGCTGATCTCATCACCCTGATTACATGGAATTTCCTTTTGTTTCTGTTCGTCGGGTGGCTGATCTCATCACCATGCTTATATGGAATTTCCTTTCGTTTCTGTTCGTCGGGTGGCTGATCTCATCACCATGCTTACATGGAATTTCCTTTTGATTCTGTTCGTCGGGTGGCTGATCTCATCACCATGCTTACATGGAATTTCCTTTTGATTCTGTTCGTCGGGTGGCTGATGTCATCACCCTGCTTACATGGAATTTCCTTTTGTTTCTGTTCGTCGGGTGGCTGATGTCATCACCATGCTTACATGGAATTTTCTTTTGATTCTGTTCGTCGGGTGGCTGATCTCATCACCATGCTTACATGGAATTTCCTTTCGTTTCTGTTCGTCGGGTGGCTGATCTCATCACCCTGCTTACATGGAATTTCCTTTTGTTTCTTCTGTTCGTCGGGTGGCTGATCTCATCACCATGCTTACGTGGAATTTCCTTTCGTTTCTGTTCGTCGGGTGGCTGATCTCATCACCATGCTTACATAGAATTTCCTTTTTGTTTCTGTTCGTCGGGTGGCTGATCTCATCACCATGCTTACATGGAATTTTCTTTTGATTCTGTTCGTCGGATGGCTGATCTCATCACCATGCTTACATGGAATTTCCTTTTGGTTTCTGTTCGTCGGGTGGCTGATCTCATCACCATGCTTACATGGAATTTCCTTTTGATTCTGTTCGTCGGGTGGCTGATCTCATCACCATGCTTACATGGAATTTCCTTTGTTTCTGTTCGTCGGGTGGCTGATCTCATCACCATGCTTACATGGAATTTCCTTTTGATTCTGTTCGTCGGGTGGCTGATCTCATCACCATGCTTACATGGAATTTCCTTTCGTTTCTGTTCGTTGCGTGTCTTTTTTCATCGTCAAGGGTGTTGTTTTTTTTCTTCTCTCCTTCTTGTTCATCTTCTTCTGCTTTTTCTCATATCAACTTTTTAAAATTCTGTTAGGCTGACCATATTTCCTTGCATTTTGTTTTCTTCTTGAAGAATGTGAGGCAAGTGAATCTGGAATCAGTGAGAAACAACCCCAGGTTGATGTACCCAATTTGCCGCGGGGGTCAATCTGGAGCAGGGGGGCCCAGTGGCGTCACACCGGCGCACGCTGTCTGCCTGCAGGGAAATAATGTCGATGGTAATGTCCATGGATGCTCACGGAATCATCGCTATCCTTTTGATGATGTGCACGCTTAAGGAGTCGCTAAGCGCAACGCAAGTAGGAAGAAGAGGGGAGGGGATATAGAATGAAGGTGATGCGTGATTTATGTTTTCTTCCTTCTTCACTTTTTTCCTGGGAGGATGGAATCTGTTGGGGGGCGTGGGGGGTGGGAGGGCATGTTCTAGACTGTTGAGATGTAGAAGATTTGGGTCAGTAGGAAAAGGATGGAATCTGTTGGGGGTGGGGGGGCGGGGGGCATGTTCAATACGTTTTACACGGTTCACAAAAAAAGTTCAAGACGTCTTGGGAACTTGCACAGCTGTCTTCTTGAGGACGTGGTGACATGGCCCGTGCTGAGTTTTCAGCAACAGAGGTGTGTGCAGTCAGTGTACTGAGCGCCACTCATAACTTCTTGAGGGCGTGCTGAAGTGATACTGAGTTTTCAGCAAACAGCAGTCAGTGTACTGAGCGCCACTCATAACTTCTCGTGCTGAAGTGATACTGAGTTTTCAGCAAACAGCAGTCAATGTACTGAGTGCCACTCATAACTTCTCGAGGGCGTGCAGAAGTGATACTGAGTTTTCAGCAAACAGCAGTCAATGTACTGAGTGCCACTCATAACTTCTCGTGCTGAAGTGATACTGAGTTTTCAGCAAACAGCAGTCAATGTACTGAGTGCCACTCATAACTTCTCGTGCTGAAGTGATACTGAGTTTTCAGCAAACAGCAGTCAGTGTACTGAGCGCCACTCATAACTTCTCGAGGGCGTGCAGAAGTGATACTGAGTTTTCAGCAAACAGCAGTCAGTATACTGAGCGCCACTCATAACTTCTCGTGCTGAAGTGATTCTGAGTTTTCAGCAAACAGCGGTGTGTGCAGTCAGTGTACTGAGCGCTACTCATAACTTCTCGATGGCGTGCTGAAGTGATACTGAGTTTTCAGCAAACAGCAGCCAATGTACTGAGCGCTACTCATAACCAGAGGAGCGTTTTTGCACGTGCACTTCATTTGTTTTCTCTGTTTTTTTGTTGTTGTTCTTTTTTTCTTTTTTTTTCTTTCTTTTTTTTTGAGGGGGGGTTGTTTATTTCTTTTTGTTTTTTCACAATGAAACCCAGAGCTTTCCAAACCACTGATTAACTGTACATTCTTGGCGGAAACATCCATTTTTCAAACCCGTTGTCCAAGTTGTTCATGGTAGACATATGCCAGAAACTGCCATCGGTGTACTGTTTTCAATGAGAGGAGGCATGATAATGAACCTTGCATGATTTATGACGTCTCTCGATTTTTCTTTTTAACATTTTATAACAAACAAAAATACTGCTTTTATGCAGTGGTCTTTTTCTGTGAAGTGTGTGCTTCAATCAGACAGCCACAGCCAGTGGTGTGTGCTTCAATCAGACAGCCAGTGGCATCGCTGTTGAAGAAGGGAGAACAGTCTCAGACACTGCTAAAGAAACAAAGGTGAGATGGATCTGTTCAGTGATACTGGGTAACGGAAACCAGATTCCTGAGGACCTCGCGTGTGCAAACTCTGTGTGTCTGTGTGTGTGTGAGAGAGAGAGAGTAACCTGTGTGTGTGTGTGTGTGTGTGTGTTGGGGGTTGAGGATGGGAGGAAGAGTATGGAAGAGGAAGGGGCGGGGGGGTGGGGGGGGGGGGGGGCGGAAGAAGGGAGTGGTGTCGTGTGCTTGCACGATTGTGTGGTGGCGGTTGGTTTGGAACTCAGTTGTGGCTGTGATAGGTGGTGGTGGTGGTGGTGGTGTGTGTGTGTGTGTGTGTGTGTGTGTGTGTGTGTGTGTGTGTGCGTGCGTGAGAGAGAGAGAGAGAGAGCTAATGTACGCGACTTAGCATGTCTAACTTGAAGCATGGTAGGAGGAAGGACGGTGTGGGAGATAAGAAGAAACCACATTGACTGAAGACTGATCACCTCATGAGTTACCTAATTCTCACGGTTAAAAATTACTTGTGGATGGGAGGGCCAGACGTGGTCAGTCCAGATGGTTGTTGTGGACAAGAGGTTGGGTGTGTACCGCTGACCTGAAAACCATACACACGACCACCCAGTGCTGTCTGCTGTGCTTCTACCACCCACCTGACAACCACCCAGTGCTGTCTGCTGTGCTTCTACCACCCACCTGACAACCACCCAGTGCTGTCTGCTGTGCTTCTACTACCACCCACCTGACAACCACCCAGTGCTGTCTGCTGTGCTTCTACTACCACCCACCTGACAACCACCCAGTGCTATCTGCTGTGCTTCTACCACCCACCTGACAACCACCCAGTGCTGTCTGCTATGATTCTACTGCCACCCACCTGACGACCACCCAGTGTTGTCTGCTATGATTCTACTGCCACCCACCTGACAACCACCCAGTGCTATCTGCTGTGCTTCTACTACCACCCACCTGACAACCACCCAGTGCTGTCTGCTATGATTCTACTACCACCCACCTGACAACCACCCAGTGCTATCTGCTGTGCTCCTACTACCACCCACCTGCCAACCACCCAGTGCTATCTGCTGTGCTTCTACTACCACCCACCTGACAACCACCCAGTGCTGTCTGCTGTGCTTCTACTACCACCCACCTGACAACCACCCAGTGCTATCTGCTGTGCTTCTACTACCACCCACCTGACAACCACCCAGTGTTGTCTGCTGTGCTCTACTACCACCCACCTGACAACCACAGCAGGGAGCGGGGTGGGGCGTAGAGTGGATGGGGGGCGGGGTGGTGATGGTGGTGGTCAGGGAGCCTCTGTTGATTGATGGACTTCTGATCGTCGGGATAGTCTGGTGTCGTGTCCGCCACAGACCGTGTCTGGCTGAAGGTTTACTTCGTCTTGGCTCGCTGTGTTCAGGAGGTCTTGTTGTTGATGCTGCTGTTTTTGTTGATGTTGTTGCTGCTGTTGCTGTCGATGATGTTGCTGCTACTGCTGCTGATGATGATCTTCTTCTTTTTCTTCTTCTTCTTCTTCTTCTTCTTCTTCTTCCTCCTCCTCCTCCTCTAGCATCACCGCTTCTTCTACTTTTGTCTCTGTCCATAAAAATATGATATAAGTATGATGACACCGAATAAAATTATGTGGCGTCTGCTTGTCTGCATGTCAGTGTCATTTACACACACACACACACACACACACACACACACACACACACACACACACACACACAGAGAGAGAGAGAGAGAGAGAGAGAGAGAGAGAGAGAGAGAGAGTGCGAAAGAGAGACAGAGAGAAAGGGGAGGCGTTGCATGAGGAGAGAGGGAGATCACTGCAACCCACTGAGCGCGATGCTGCAACCCCAATGTATTTCAATGCCAGGCCTCTGGTCTGTGACCTGAGTGATGTCATGCCAGGCCTCTGGCCCGTGACCTGAGTGATGTCATGCCAGGCCTCTGGTCTGTGACCTGAGTGATGTCATGCCAGGCCTCTGGCCTGTGACCTGAGTGATGTCATGCCAGGCCTCTGGTCTGTGACCTGAGTGATGTCATGCCAGGCCTCTGGTCTGTGACCTGAGTGATGTCATGCCAGGCCTCTGGCTCTGAGTGATGTCATGCCAGGCCTCTGATCTGTGACCTGAGTGATGTCATGCCAGGCCTCTGGTCTGTGACCTGAGTGATGTCATGCCAGGCCTCTGGCCTGTGACCTGAGGGATGTCATGCGCTGTGTACAATAGAATGTTGACATTGCTGTAGTTTGCATCCGTGCATTCATTGTAACTTTGTGAACAATACTACACAGCTTCATTAAACCCGAGTTATTTGTACTAGACATAGGGTGAGCAGGATTTACAATATAGATGGATTTCGCGAGAGGGAGTGAGAGAGAGAGAGAGAAGGGGTGGGGTGGGGGGGTTGGAGGGGCAGACAGAAACGGTTTCTTGCTGGGAGGTTCCACTGACAGTTACTGAACATCTCCTTGTGAGGATCTCTCTTGATGGAGCTGGTGATGGAGGAGGGGGGGGGGAGGTGCACTGATGGCTTCTGTGGTCTGCTGTGGGCGTCCTAACAAATAGGATAGTGCCCACTAGAGAGTGGGCGTCCCATGTATAGTACCCACCAGGGACACTGGCTGAAGGTTCAGTATGTCTGGCCTAGACCCAGTGGTGCTGTGAAGCCCGTGTTGCTGGGGTTCACTTCATCGCCTCCGCTTCCCTCAGTTCCCACCATTGACCTGCACACTAAATTCTCCATCTGACTGGTTTCTAGGGCTATGAAACAGCACTGTGGTGATAAGTGTGGGGTTTGATGTGGGGGGGGGAGTAGGGGGACTGATGTGTGTGTGTGTGTGGGGGGGTGATGGCCGACGTGTCTGGGCTGTCTGGTGGTGGGAGGGGTGGTGGGCGGGAGGTGGAGGAGGCAGTCAGAGGGGGGTCGGGAAATCACATCATCACAGCTTGGGGACCAGCTATGTTTGCCTGCTGGCGGTCTGTCTGTCTCTCTGTCTTACTTTACTTTGTCTGCTGGCGGTCTGTCTGTCTCTCTGTCTTACTTTACTTTGTCTGCTGGCGGTCTGTCTATCTCTCTGTCTTACGGTCTGTCTGTCTCTCTGTCTTACTTTACTTTGTCTGCTGGCGGTCTGTCTGTCTCTCTGTCTTACTTTACTTTGTCTGCTGGCGGTCTGTCTGTCTCTCTGTCTTACTTTACTTTGTCTGCTGGCGGTCTGTCTGTCTCTCTGTCTTACTTTACTTTGTCTGCTGGCGGTCTGTCTGTCTCTCTGTCTTACTTTACTTTGTCTGCTGGCGGTCTGTCTGTCTCTCTGTCTTACTTAATACTTTACTTTGTCTGCTGGCGGTCTGTCTGTCTCTCTGTCTTACTTTACTTTGTCTGCTGGCGGTCTGTCTGTCTCTCTGTCTTACTTTACTTTGTCTGCTGGCGGTCTGTCTGTCTCTCTGTCTTACTTTATACTTTACTTTGTCTGCTGGCGGTCTGTCTGTCTCTCTGTCTTACTTTACTTTGTCTGCTGGCGGTCTGTCTGTCTCTCTGTCTTACTTTATACTTTACTTTGTCTGCTGGCGGTCTGTCTGTCTCTCTGTCTTACTTTGTCTGCTGGCGGTCTGTCTGTCTCTCTGTCTTACTTTACTTTGTCTGCTGGCGGTCTGTCTGTCTCTCTGTCTTACTTTACTTTGTCTGCTGGCGGTCTGTCTGTCTCTCTGTCTTACTTTGTCTGCTGGCGGTCTGTCTGTCTCTCTGTCTTACCTTACTTTGTCTGCTGGCGGTCTGTCTGTCTCTCTGTCTTACTTTGTCTGCTGGCGGTCTGTCTGTCTCTCTGTCTTACCTTACTTTGTCTGCTGGCGGTCTGTCTGTCTCTCTGTCTTACTTTACTTTGTCTGTTGGCGGTCTGTCTGTCTCTCTGTCTTACCTTACTTTGTCTGCTGGCGGTCTGTCTGTCTCTCTGTCTTACTTTACTTTGTCTGCTGGCGGTCTGTCTGTCTCTCTGTCTTACCTTACTTTGTCTGCTGGCGGTCTGTCTGTCTCTCTGCCTTACTTAATACTTTACTTTGTCTGTTGGCGGTCTGTCTGTCTCTCTGTCTTACTTTACTTTGTCTGCTGGCGGTCTGTCTGTCTCTCTGTCTTACTTTACTTTGTCTGCTGGCGGTCTGTCTGTCTCTCTGTCTTACTTTACTTTGTCTGCTGGCGGTCTGTCTGTCTCTCTGTCTTACTTTACTTTGCCTGCTGGCGGTCTGTCTGTCTCTCTGTCTTACTTTTTACTTTACTTTGTCTGCTGGCGGTCTGTCTGTCTCTCTGTCTTACTTTACTTTGTCTGCTGGCGG
>NC_134895.1:6821566-6824066 GCF_041734735.1 Babylonia areolata | reverse complement strand
CTGAGCGTCCTGTGTGCTGGCACCGTTCCCACAAAAGTGCCATAAGTTCCTGGCGCTGACTACAGCTGACAGCTAAATGTCAGGGCGCCTGTCTGCCTCTCCCCATGCACTGGGGAGTCCGTGTCAGCACGGGGTCTGTCACAGACATACACAGTGCCGAGGTAAACATGTATCTCTGTGGCTCTGCTGCCGCTGAGCCCTGTAAACACACAGTATACGCTGCTGAGATGAGCCATTTAAACAGACTGTATACACTGCTGAGATGAGCCCTGTAAACAGAGCCCTGTAAACACACAGTATACACTGCTGAGATGAGCCCTGTAAACACACAGTATACACTGCTGAGATGAGCCCTGTAAACACACAGTATACGCTGCTGAGATGAGCCATTTAAACAGACTGTATACACTGCTGAGATGAGCCCTGTAAACAGAGCCCTGTAAACACACAGTATACACTGCTGAGATGAGCCCTGTAAACACACAGTATACACTGCTGAGATGAGTCCTGTAAACAGTATACTCTGTTGAGATGAGCCCCGTAAACACACAGTATACACTGCTAATATGAGCCCTGTAAACGCAGAGTATACACTGCTGAGATGAGTCATGTAAACAGTATACACTGCTGAGATGAGCCCTGTAAACAGTATACACTGCTGAGATGAGTCCTATAAACAGACAGTATACACTGTTGAGTTGAGCCCTGTAAACACTCAGTATACATTGCTGAGATGAATCCTATAAACACACAGTATACACTGCTGAGATGAGCCCTGTAAACAGACTGTATACACTGCTGAGATGAGCCCTGTAAACATAGAGTATACACTGCTGAGATGAGTTCTGTAAACAGTGTACACTGTTGAGATGAGTCCTGTAAACTGTATACACTGCTGAGATGAGTCCTGTAAACAGACATTATACACTGCTAAGATGACTCCTGTACACAGTATACACTGCTGAGAAGAGTCCTGTTAACAGTATACTCTGCCTAGATGAGCCCCGTAAACAGATAGCATACACTGCTGAGATGAGCCCTGTAAACAGACCGTATACACTGTTGAGATGAGCCCTGTAAACAGACAGGATACACTGCTGAGATGAGCCCTGTAAACAGACAGTATACACTGCTGAGATGAGCCCTGTAAACATAGAGTACACACTGCTGAGATGAGTTCTGTACACAGTATACACTGCTGAGATGAGTCCTGTACACAGTATACACTGCTGAGATGAGTCCTGTAAACATAGAGTATACACTGCTGAGATGAGTCCTGTTAACAGTATACTCTGCCTAGATGAGCCCCGTAAACAGACAGTATACACTGCTGAGATGAGCCCTGTAAACACACAGTATACACTGCTGAGATGAGCCCTGTAAACACACGGTATACACTGCTGAGATGAGCCCTGTAAACAGATAGTATACACTGCTGAGATGAGCCCTGTAAACACACGGTATACACTGCTGAGATGAGCCCTGTAAACACACGGTATACACTGCTGAGATGAGCCCTGTAAACAACACGGTATACACTGCTGAGATGAGCCATGTAAACAGATAGTATGCACTGCTTTTTTTTCATTTAAGCAAGAAGTAAAGAAAAATAACGCCACGGAAACAATTGTAGATTTAAATAAAGAATGTGAGGGAGAGAAACGTGGGGGGTGGGCGTGGATGGGAGCAAATTCCAGTCATATTGTATATAAACAATGTTGTAAGCTCATCCATTTCTGTCATTACTACTAAATGCTAACAAAGTATAGCAGATTAAAAATTAATAAATAATTAAAAGAGGCAGAACGTTTTGAGTGTGATTTGTAACAGTGGAAATTGTTCAATGGAAATTGTTCCATATTTCCAGAAAAAAAAGGAAGAAGAATGTTTTCTGAAAGTCGTGCTGTTTTCGTGTTGTGTAATGGGAGTGAGTTCCAGAGTCGTGAACCAGAATAGGCAAGGCTGGATTTATGTAAGTCTATTCTGGGAATAGGGACATTTAATTTTGTTTTGATTTAATTGTCCCAATTCCCAGTACAGACCTATATTAGAGACAGAGATACAGAGAGATTGACAGACAGAGACAGAGAGAGAGAGAGGAATGGCGAGGAGGAAAGTGAAATGGGGACAGACGGTGAAAACAGTGCTGCTATTGGTAGTGCAGGGCGACACGCTTCCACCAATGACAGACCCCGTCCTTCACACACACACACACACACACACACACACACATTCTCCCACCCAACCCAACCCCCACCCCCACCATCACACTCATATCAGTGTAGTGTCTGGCCGTGCCTGTGAATGAGCGCCACCACCACCACCACCACCACCACCCCACCCCCTCCACCACCCCTCCACCAGCAGTAGTAGTAGAAAGCCGACGCGCCGATCGTGTGCAACGCCGTGGTGACGTTGAGGAGGCTGCAGCGTGTTGCCAGCCTCAGCGCTGTGTGTGGTGAAGTGTTGTGAGCCTGGCTGGAGTCGCTTTCCCTCCATC
>NC_134895.1:6801566-6819066 GCF_041734735.1 Babylonia areolata | reverse complement strand
TCTGTCTCATTCTCTCTCTGTCCAAGGCTCAGTGTGTCTCTGTCTCATTCTCTCTCTGTCCAAGGCTCAGTGTATCTCTGTCTCATTCTCTCTCTGTCCAAAGCTTATTGTATCTCTGTCTCATTCTCTCTCTGTCCAAGGCTCAGTGTGTCTCTGTCTCATTCTCTCTCTGTCCAAGGCTCATTGTATCTCTGTCTCATTCTCTCTCTGTCCAAGGCTCAGTGTGTCTCTGTCTCATTCTCTCTCTGTCCAAGGCTCATTGTGTCTCTGTCTCATTCTCTCTCTGTCCAAGGCTCATTGTATCTCTGTCTCATTCTCTCTCTGTCCAAGGCTCATTGTGTCTCTGTCTCATTCTCTCTCTGTCCAAGGCTCATTGTATCTCTGTCTCATTCTCTCTCTTTCCAAGGCTCATTGTATCTCTGTCTCATTCTCTCTCTGTCCAAGGCTCTGTGTGTCTGTCTCATTCTCTCTCTGTCCAAGGCTCAGTGTATCTCTGTCTCATCCTCTCTCTGTCCAAGGCTTATTGTGTGTCTGTCTCACTCTCTCTCTGTCCAAGGCTCAGTGTATCTCTGTCTCATTCTCTCTCTGTCCAAGGCTCAGTGTATCTCTGTCTCATTCTCTCTCTGTCCAAGGCTCAGTGTATCTCTGTCTCATTCTCTCTCTGTCCAAGGCTCATTGTATCTCTGTCTCATTCTCTCTCTGTCCAAGGCTCATTGTGTCTCTGTCTCATTCTCTCTCTGTCCAAGGCTCATTGTATCTCTGTCTCATTCTCTCTCTTTCCAAGGCTCATTGTATCTCTGTCTCATTCTCTCTCTGTCCAAGGCTCTGTGTGTCTGTCTCATTCTCTCTCTGTCCAAGGCTCAGTGTATCTCTGTCTCATCCTCTCTCTGTCCAAGGCTTATTGTGTGTCTGTCTCACTCTCTCTCTGTCCAAGGCTCATTGTATCTCTGTCTCATTCTCTCTCTGTCCAAGGCTCAGTGTGTCTCTGTCTCATTCTCTCTCTGTCAAAGGCTTTGTGTCTCTGTCTCATTCTCTCTCTGCCCAAGGCTCAGCGTATCTCTGTCTCATTCTCTCTCTGTCCAAGGCTCAGTATGTCTCTGTCTCATTCTCTCTCTTCCCAAGGCTCATTGTATCTCTGTCTCATTCTCTCTCTGTCTAAGGCTCATTGTATCTCTGTCTCATTCTCTCTCTGTCCAAGGCTCAGTGTGTCTCTGTCTCATTCTCTCTCTGTCCAAGGCTCAGTGTATCTCTGTCTCATTCTCTCTCTTTCCAAGGCTCTGTGTGTCTGTCTCATTCTCTCTCTGTCCAAGGGTCAGTGTGTCTCTGTCTCATTCTCTCTCTGTCCAAGGCTCTGTGTCTCTGTCTCATTCTCTCTCTGTCCAAGGCTCAGTGTATCTCTGTCTCATCCTCTCTCTGTCCAAGGCTCATTGTATCTCTGTCTCATTCTCTCTCTGTCCAAGGCTCAGTGTGTCTCTGTCTCATTCTCTCTCTGTCCAAGGCTCATTGTATCTCTGTCTCATTCTCTCTCTGTCTAAGGCTCATTGTATCTCTGTCTCATTCTCTCTCTGTCCAAAGCTTCTCTGTCTCATTCTCTCTCTTCCCAAGGCTCAGTGTATCTCTGTCTCATTCTCTCTCTGTCCAAGGCTCAGTGTATCTCTGTCTCATTCTCTCTCTGTCCAAGGCTCAGTGTATCTCTGTCTCATTCTCTCTCTGCCCAAGGCTCAGTATGTTTCTGTCTCATTCTCTCTCTTCCCAAGGCTCAGTGTATCTCTGTCTCATTCTCTCTCTGTCCAAGGCTCATTGTGTATCTCTGTCTCATTCTCTCTCTGTCCAAGGCTCATTGTATCTCTGTCTCATTCTCTCTCTGTCCAAGGCTCATTGTATCTCTGTCTCATTCTCTCTCTGTCCAAGGCTCATTGTATCTCTGTCTCATTCTCTCTCTGTCCAAGGCTCAGTGTATATCCTCCCTTCCTGTTCCTGTCCCAGTCATTTTCACCTTAATTATTGTTGTGGTTTGTTTTGTTTTTTTTACTGTGTATTTTGTTGTGTGTGGTTTTTGCATAAGTTTGAATGTATCACTTTCTTTTAATCCTGCTTTATTTCCATCATCCTTTTTCTTTCTTCTTGACGGCTGCCGGTTGAAAAAAAAAAAAAAGAATTAAAAAAAAAGAAGCTGTTGGTCTATAAGTTTATTCCTTTCCATCGTCAGTAAAGATGCTTTCGTTTTAAATTCATTGATTTTCTTCCTGCCCTCGTTCTGTCTCCCCCCCCCCCCCCCCCTCCCCCCCTTCCCCCGCCCTCTCTCTCTCTCTCTCTCTCTCTCTTTCTATCTCTTTTTTCTCTCTCTCTGTCTCTCTCTTTCTCTCCTTCTCTCCCTCCCCCCTTCTCTAGCGTTTTCACTTTCACTCACTCTTGCAGTCAAACCTAGAGTCCAGTGTGGTGCCAAATTCACAGTTATTATTTCATGTGTGTCTTGAGTCAAACAAGGTGACGCATGTAGTATGATTTTTTTTCCCCCCTTGCTTATAAATGAAGTAGCAACAGAAGTAATTGATAATGATATACATGGTGCCATGAATAGTCTATAGCGTGCACTTACATCTCTTCAGTTAAAAGTAAATATATCTAAAAGCAATATTATTGTATTCGGAAGGGTGGATGTTAAAGTGTGAGAGAACTGTGGTTTTGTGATAGTGGTGCAATGCCTGTTGTTAGTGCATCTGAGTATTTAGGAATTTGGTCTTTTCTAACCGTTTAAGTTGCTGCATGCAAGGAACTAGCTGGTAAAGCAAAAAAAAAAAAAAAAAAAGCTTTCATCTGTGTAATGAATAGTTTATATATGTTGAACAGTAATTCATTCCATTTGTTGATAAGGCTGTTTTAATTGTCAAATACAGCCGGTTGAGACATGGGAACTAGAAAATGCTGTTTTACTTTGTGAATCAGTTCATTTATTGGATTTAAATAACTCACTAGGACTAGACATGCGAACACCGTTTATGGCGAAACAAATCGTTATCCATGAAATTGTGCTGTGACCTTTATTCATTGCTGGCCTAAACTGTCGCCATCCTTGTAACTGTGCTGTGAGCTGTATTCATTGCTGGTCTAAACTGTCGCCATCCTTGTAACTGTGCTGTGACCTGTATTCATTGCTGGCCTAAACTGTCGCCATCCTTGTAACTGTGCTGTGGGCTGTATTCATTGCTGGTCTAAACTGTCGCCATCCTTGTAACTGTGCTGTGGGCTGTATTCATTGCTGGCCTAAACTGTCGCCATCCTTGTAACTGTGCTGTGAGCTGTATTCATTGCTGGCCTAAACTGTCGCCATCCATGTAACTGTGCTGAGCTGTATTCATTGCTGGTCTAAACTGTCGCCATCCATGTAACTGTGCTGAGCTGTATTCATTGCTGGTCTAAACTGTCGCCATCCATGTAACTGTGCTGTGACCTTTATTCATTGCTGGTCTAAACTGTCGCCATCCATGTAACTGTGCTGTGGGCTGTATTCATTGCTGGTCTAAACTGTCGCCATCCTTATAACTGTGCTGTGAGCTGTATTCATTGCTGGTCTAAACTGTCGCCATCCTTGTAACTGTGCTGTGAACTATATGATGAGAGAAATCACAATATATGATAGAGAGAGAGGGGGGAGAGAGAGAGTGTGTGTGTGTGTGTGTAAAGAAGTTAGTTGAAAAGCCAACAAAAACGGAAGACCACGGAACTAACAAGTAAAACGGAAGACCATGGGACTATCAAGCTAAACGGAAGGCCATGGAACTAACTATCAAGCTAAACGGAAGGCCATGGAACTAACTAACAAGTAAAACGGAAGGCCACGGAACTAACTAACAAGTAAAACGGAAGGCCATTGAACTAACTAACAAATAAAACGGAAGACCATGGAACCAACTAACAAGTAAAACGGAAGACCATGGAACTTACTATCAAGTAAAACGGAAGGCCACGGAACTAACTAACAAGTAAAACGGAAGGCCATGGAACTAACTATCAAGTAAAACGGAAGACCATGGAACCAACTAACAAGTAAAACGGAAGACCATGGAACTTACTATCAAGTAAAACGGAAGGCCACGGAACTAACTATCAAGTAAAACGGAAGGCCATGGAACTAACTATCAAGTAAAACGGAAGACCATGGAACCAACTAACAAGTAAAACGGAAGACCATGGAACTAACTATCAAGTAAAAGGGAAGGCCATGGAACTAACTATCAAGTAAAACGGAAGACCACGGAACTAACTAACAAGTTAAACGGAAGACCATGGGACTATCAAGCTAAACGGAAGGCCATGGAACTAACTATCAAGTAAAACGGAAGGCCACGGAACTAACTATCAAGCTAAACGGAAGACCACGGAACTAACAAGTAAAACGGAAGGCCACGGAACTAACTAACAAGTTAAACGGAAGACCATGGGACTATCAAGCTAAACGGAAGGCCATGGAACTAACTATCAAGCTAAACGGAAGGCCATGGAACTAACTATCAAGTAAAACGGAAGGCCACGGAACTAACTAACAAATAAAACGGAAGACCATGGAACCAACTAACAAGTAAAACGGAAGACCATGGAACTAACTATCAAGTAAAACGGAAGGCCACGGAACTAACTAACAAATAAAACGGAAGACCATGGAACCAACTAACAAGTAAAACGGAAGACCATGGAAGTTACTATCAAGTAAAACGGAAGGCCATGGAACTAACTATCAAGTAAAACGGAAGACCATGGAAGTTACTATCAAGTAAAACGGAAGGCCATGGAACTAACTATCAAGTAAAACGGAAGACCATGGAACTAACTATCAAGTTAAACGGAAGGCCATGGAACTAACAAGTAAAACGGCCCCTGGTTTGTGTGGAAAGCTTCGCGGTGAGGTAGACAGCAGTGCAAATTATCTTCAGCAGTCTTTCAACCCACACCAGGTGAAACCACAGAGATAAATGTTTACATACATGTCTGCGAGTGAAACGCAGCTGGGAAGGGGATGCAGCATGCACGAGAGGATATATATATATATATAGCATTGTTTATAGATTAATACTGTGCTCGTAATTTGTTTTCATCCATTCGCTTCTCCGTCCATCATCTCCCTCCCTCTCTCTCTCTCTCTCTCTCTCTCCCCTCTCTCTCTCCCTCCCTCTCTCTTCTCTCTCTCTCTCTCTCTCTCTCTCTCTCTCTCTCTCTCTCCCTCCCTCTCTCTTCTCTCTCTCTCTCTCTCTCCCTCTCTCTCTCTCCCTCTCTCTCTCTCTCCATCTCTCTCTCTTCTCCATCTCTCTCTCTCCCTCCCTCTCTCTCTCTCTCTCTCTCTCTATATATATATATATATATATATATATGTGTGTGTGTGTGTGTGTGTGTGTGTGTGTGTGTGTGTGTGTGATATAATATAATATAACATAATATAATATAATAATTATGTATGTATAGATAGAGAGATAGATAACTGTCGATCGGTTTACCTGTTTGCTGATTTGAGAAGAAAACAGACCCTCATCTTTTCACTTTTATCAATGTTGTTCCTCGTATATATATATATATTTATTTTTTTTCCTTGACAGCATGTACGCCCGTGCAACGTTGTTGTTGTTTATGTATGTTTTGTTGTTTGTTTCGGGGTTGTTGGTTGTGTTTTTTTAGGATGATGACGTTTGCAGTCCTGTTTGCTACATGCACAGAGCAGCTGGGAAAAAACAACAAAGAAACTGAAGAGTAAACTCCTTGGGAAATGTACAGAAAATTCAACTTTGTCTGAAAAACAAATACCGGGAGGGGAGAAGGAGGGGGGGGGGGGAAGAGAAGACGAAAATATACACAGAGACATGGGGAACAAATCTTTGAAGAAGAAGAAGAAGGAAGAAGAAAAAAAAAAAAAAGGAAGAAATTTACAGTTACAGGGAAGTGGTGCTAAGTCACGGTGACCCGGTCTCTCTCTCTCTCTCTCTCTCTCTCTCTCTCTCCTCACCGCAGCAGCTCAGCTTTCACAGGAAGAAATTTGGTTGTGGCGACAATGGAACAAAGCTGTGTGCACTTCCATTCAAAGACACAGTTTCAGTTTCACTTTCTCAAGGAGGCGTCACTGCGTTCGGACAAATCCATACACGCTACACCACATCTGTTGAGCAGATGCCTGACCAGCAGCATAACCCAACGCGCTTAGTCAGGCCTTGAGTGCATGCTTACATATTTGTGTACCTATGAAAGTGGATTTCATTTTACGTAATTTCGCCAGAGGACAACACTCTCGTTGCCATGGGTTCTTTTTCAGTGCGCCAAGTGCGTGCTGCACACGGGACCTCGGTTTATCGTCTCATCCGAAAGACTAGACGCTCAGTTTGATTTTCCAGTCAAACTTAGGAGAAAGGGCGAGAGCGGGATTCGACCCCACATCCTCACGGATTCTCTGTATTGGCAGCTGAGCGTCTTAACCATTCTGCCACCTTCCTCCTAACTTGATGAAGTCAACTATAAGCGTAATAAAAAAATAAAAATAAAAAATAAAATAATAATAATAATAAATAAATAAATACAACGCAAAGCGATTCGGTAAAACGTGATGCAGATTCAGTTTCCAGGTGTCACAGTCTTGGACAGATCCATCCATACATCACACACACACACACACACACACACACACACACACACACACACACACACACACACACACACACACACACACACGGGAATCATATCACGGATACACAGTGAGAAAGACACAACAGAATGATATCACTGACAATGTGTGTGTGTGTGTGTAAGTGAGTGCTCATTATTTTGTATGACCTTACGTTCCGTGCAGACTTTCACCTCTCTGTGAAACCACTCATCCACAAATAAAAGGAGAGAGGGAGGGATGGGGTGGGGGTGGGGGGGGGGGGGGTAGGGAGACAGGGAGAGAAAGAGAATAAATTCTTATCTTTGACAGGAGAGCTTGAACGTAATGACGAAGCCATACTTATTAAGTTTCCAGTTCTCGTGTCTGCAATCAGATCCGTAATATCTATCCTTGCGTTTTGTTTGTTTGAACAGTCAGGCCGATTATAAGAACAGCATCAGCCCTATTCTGACAAGGGGCCCAGTCTAAGAATAACATCAGCCCTATTCCGACAAGGGGCCTAGTCTAAGAATAGCATCAGCCCTATTCTGACAAGGGGCCCAGTCTAAGAATAACATCAGCCCTATTCCGACAAGGGGCCTAGTCTAAGAATAGCATCAGCCCTATTCTGACAATGGGCCCAGTCTAAGAATAGCATTAGTCCTATTCCGACAAGGGGCCCAGTCTAAGAATAGCATCAGCCCTATTCTGACAAGGGGCCCAGTCTAAGAATAGCATCAGCCCTATTCCGACAAAGGGCCCAGTCTAAGAATAGCATCAGCCCTATTCTGACAAGGGGCCCAGTCTAAGAATAGCATCAGCCCTATTCTGACAAGGGGCCCAGTCTAAGAATAGCATCAGCCCTATTCTGACAAAGGGCCCAGCCGAGTGGTTGAAGCGCTGGACTTTCAATGCTAGGCTTCCCCCAGGTTCGAATCCCCGTCAGGCGCCTGTCTGGCTAGAAAAGGATGGAGAGATTTTCCCCGTCTCCCAGGTCAACACATTGCAAGCCTGCAACTGCTGCCTGAAGCCTCTTCGCGTGTATATTATAATTATACACATGCAGAAGATCAAATAATTATGAATGTTAAAGATCCCGTAATCAATGTCAGCATTAAGTGGATTATGGAAACAAAAACATTCTCAGCATGCACACCTCTGAAAGCGGAGCATGGCTGTCTAGATGGAGGGTCAAAAACATGGAAACAACATCATTCTCAGCATGCACACCTCTGAAAGCGGTGTATGGCTGTCTAGATGCATAAAACAAAACAAAACAAAACAAAAAAAACACAAAACAAAACCGTCAGGCGTCGTACACGTAAAAGCCCAGTCATACATACTAGTGAACGTGGAATTGCAACCTTCCAACACAGAAGAAAAAGAAATTGTGATCCAAGAGATTTGGATGCACCTTTGTGAAAAAAGCAGACGTGTACCGTTCCAAATGAACTGACCAGCCAAATTCTTGGAATCAGAACGGGTCCTGTTTTGACAATTTTTACACGAGACGTTCCCTCACACATACACACTTACACATACATGCGAGCGCAAATGCACACACACACACACACACACACACACACACACACACACACACACACACACACACACACACACACACACACACAAAGCCACTAGCTTGTCAAAATGTTGCTCAATCTGAATCGTTCGTCTTCTCTTCACGGAAGATTGACAAAACGGCAGTTGAAGGTGCTGTGAAGTCTGTTAATTTAGTGCGGGTTATCTTATCGGCAATGTCTGGTGCCCACAACATCTGCTTCTGGAGGTGGGGTAGTGGGGGTGCAGTGAAGGAGGGGTGAAAGGCGGGGGGGGAGAGTGTTGTTGCAGGTGACGGGAGCCTGCAGAGTGAAGAGGTCTTGTTATGTCTCGTTCTGCAGTGTTCCATTGGGTGTGGTGTGGAGGTGAGGGATGTGGAGGTGCGGGGGTGTGGGGTGTGGATTTACGATTTGTTGGAACAGAGCTTATAATTGGCGTATGTATGTATGCATTATATATATATATATATATATATATAGAGAGAGAGAGAGAGAGAGAGAGAGAGAGAGAGGATAATTATATAGATAGATATGTATGTGTGTATGATAACCTTCTCTTTTGTTGATCTGACTTCACTGACTCCTGTCTCCCTTCTGTTGTCTCTGTCCTGTGTGTGTGTGTGTGTGTGTGTGTGTGTATATGCGTGTGTATATGTGCGTGCGCGCGCGTGCATTACTGAGCATATTTAGCATTCATGTGACTTATTCTTCCCCTTCGTTTCGTGGACTGCAACTCCCACGTTCACTCGTGTGTAAAGGAATGGGCTTTCACGTGTATGACCGTTTTTTTCCCCGCCATGTAGGCAGTCATACTCTGTGACTTCAACTTACCTAATAAATGTGTGTGTTTGTGGGCGCTCGCGTGTATGTGTGTGTGTGTGTCTGTGTGTGGCTGAGTGAGAGAGCGGCACTGAGAGAGACACAGAGAGAGGGGGGAGAGGAGAGACAAGAGCGACGTGCAATGACGGGGCACAGAGAGAGAGAGAGAGAGAGGGTGGGGGTCGGGGGGTGGGGCTCACAGTGGCGGGAGCAGCAGCAAAGCTCCACAAACGTGGCTGGGAAGTAGAAAGAGATGGTGAAAGATGATCTCTGACGAAACCTGAACCTTGGTGGGGAAACACCGGTTGACAAGTGGCCTGCAGAAACAGGCAGGGGTTGTCGGTCGGTACTGGTGGGAGGGAATTCTCTTCCACTGCCACAGGCCACGGAAAGTGAAATAAACTTTAGTCACGGTGTGGTTTCACTAATGTTGTGCTAGTCTCTCCTCTTACAGGTAGCACTGATGTGTGTGTGTGTGTGTGTGTGTGTGTGTTTGGAAACGGACTTTCAGTTTGCATCCAACCGTTTTCTCAACATGCCAAGCGATGGAGTGTGTGTGACGAAGGGGAGAGCAAGAGAGGGGCAGGACTGGAAGGGAGGAGGGGCAGACTGGCAGTAATATAAAATAAAGACACACATATATAGATAGATATATAGATACACACACACACACACACACACACACACACACACACACACACACACACACACACACACACACACACACACACACACACACACACACACACACACACACACACACACAAACTGAGAGAAACAGACAGACAGACAGGAGAAAGAGAGAGACAAACGGACAGAGACAGAGGGAGAGATGGGGGAGAGAGAATTGAATGGGATAAGTCATGAACAAATTTCAACGGTCCCTCGTGATGTTTCTGGTAACAAAAAATCAGAAAAAGACGACAGTTTGCTTTCTTGATGTTTCTGGTAACAAAGAATCAGAAAAAGACGACAGTTTGCTTTGTTGGTGTTTCTGGTAACAAAGAATCAGAAAAAGACGACAGTTTGCTTTGTTGATGTTTCTGGTAACAAAGAATAAGAAAAAGACGACAGTATGCATTGTTGGTGTTTCTGGTAACAAAGAATCAGAAAAAGACGACAGTTTGCTTTGTTGATGTTTCTGGTAACAAAGAATCAGAAAAAGACGACAGTTTGCTTTGTTGGTGTTTCTGGTAACAAAGAATCAGAAAAAGACGACAGTTTGCTTTCTTGTTTTGTTTTTGTTTTTGTTTTTTTTTTGTTTTTGTTTTTTGTTTTTTTTAATGAAATGAATCAGAACAGCACGACAGTCTGCATTCTTGTTGTTTTTTAGAATCAAGCGGGGCAATATATAGCATGCTTGGAGGAGGAGGAGGACGTGGAGGAGGAGGCAGGGACAAAGACATTGACTGATGGATAAAAAGAACATCGGTAATGTTGGTAACAGGCATTTGCAACAGATATGCTGCTCACACAGAGTGTGTCTGTGTGTATGTGTGTGTGTGTGTGTGTGTGTGCGTGTGTGTGTGTGTGTGTGTGTGTGTGTGAGGAAGTCTTTCCGCCAACTGCTCTTTGCTGGCTGTACGCCCAGTAGGTCAACGGGTTTGGTTTTTTTCTTTATTTTTTAAGCCTGTAAACTCTATTCTTGTCTTGTTTTTGAACATGTAGCATTATCCCTTGTCTGTCTGTCTGTCTGTTTATCTGTCTGTGTGAATGTGTGTCTGTTTGAGTCTCTCTCTCTCTCTCTCTCTCTCTCTCTCTCTCTCTCTCTCTCTGTCCTTCTCTCCTTGTTTCTTTACTGACGAGAAGAATATTTATTTGCTCTGACAAGTAAATGAAAAAAAATATAAACATGTATAAAAGACCACCTGCCACTCGTGTTGGAAACTGACATTTTGTTCTCCTCTTCTGCACGCAACCTTGGATTCATAATCTCTGATGATACGTCTGTTGATAATCACATCACTCACATCTGCAGATCTGCCTTTGGCGTTCTCCGTCAGATCAGTTCCATTCGTCACTTCCTGGCAACTGCAGCAGCGAAGACACTTGTTTTGTGCTTTTGTTTGTGCTTCCTCCACCCCTACACCCACCATCCATACTGCACCCCCCCCCCTCCACCTCTCCTGGCCACCACCCGTTTAACAACATCTTCCCCACTCCTACACCCACCACCCACCATCCATACTGCCCCCCCCCCCCCCTCTCCTGGCCACCACCCGTTTAACAACAACTTACCCCACTCCTACACCCACCACCCACCATCCATACTGTCCACCACCCGTTTTAAACAAACTCCACTATCCCCACCCCTACACCCACCACCCACCATCCATACTGCACGCCCTCCCCACCCGCAACCCCCCGTCCTGTCCACCATCCGTTTGAAACAACTTCCCCCACCCTACCCACCACCTACCATCAATACTGCACCCCCACCCCCACCCCCTATCGACCACCCGTTTTAAACAACTCCCCCCACCCCTACACCCACCACCCACCATCTATACTGCACCCTACCCTGTCCACCATCCGTTTGAAACAACTTTCCCCACCCCCACACCCACCACCCACCATCCATATGCACCCCGCACCCTCTCCTATCCACCACCCGTTCAACAACAACTTTCCCCACCCCTACACCCACCACCCACCATCCATACTGCACCCACCGCCCCTCCTGTCCACCACCCGTTTAACAACAACTTACCCCACTCCTACACCCACCACCCACCATCCATACTGTCCACCACCCGTTTTAAACAAACTCCACTGTCCCCACCCCTACACCCACCACCCACCGTCCATACTGTCCACCACCCGTTTTGAACAAACTCCACTATCCCCACCCCTACACCCACCACCCACCGTCCATACTGTCCACCACCCGTTTTAAACAAACTCCACTGTCCCCACCCCTACACCCACCACCCACCATCCATACTGCACGCCCTCCCCACCCGCAACCCCCCGTCCTGTCCACCATCCGTTTGAAACAACTTCCCCCACCCTACCCACCACCTACCATCAATACTGCACCCCCACCCCCACCCCCCTATCGACCACCCGTTTTAAACAACTTCCCCCACCCCTACACCCACCACCCACCATCCATATGCACCCCGCCCCCTCTCCTATCTACCACCCGTTTAACAACAACTTCCCCTACCCCTACACCCACCAACCATCTATACTGCCCTGCCCCCCCACCCTGTCCACCACCCATTTGAAACAACTTTCCCCACCCCTACACCCATCACCCACCATCCATATGCACCCCGCCTCCTCTCCTATCCACCACCCGTTTTAAACAACTTCCCCCACCCCTACACCCACCATCCATACTGCACCTTCCCCCCTCTCCTGGCCACCACCCGTTTAACAACATCTTCCCCCACCCCTACACCCACCACCCACCATCCATACTGCACCCCCCCCCCCCATCCCCAACCCCCCGTCCTGTCCACCACACGTTTTAAACAACTTCACCCACCCCTACACCTACCACCCACCATCCATACTGCACCCCACCATGTCCACCACCCGTTTTAAACAACTTCCCCCACCCCTACACCCACCATCCATATGCACCTTACCCTGTCCACCACCCGTTTGAAACAACTTTCCCCACCCCTACACCCACCACCCACCATCCATATGCACCCCGCCCCCTCTCCTATCCACCACCCGTTTTAAACAACTTTCCCCACCCCTACACCCACCATCCATACTGCACCCTCCCCCCTCTCCTATCCACCACCCGTTTTAAACAACTTCCCACACCCCTACACCCACCATCCATACTGCACCCTCCCCCCTCTCCTATCCACCACCCGTTTTAAACAACTTTCCCCACCCCTACACCCACTACCCACCATCCATATGCACCCCGCCTCCTCTCCTATCCACCACCCGTTTAACAACAACTTCCCCTACCCCTACCCCCACCCACCATCTATACTGCCCCCCACCCTGTCCACCACCCGTTTGAAACAACTTCCCGCACCCCTACACCCACCACCCATACTAACCCCACCCTGCGCACCACCCCTGAAACCCCCCCCCCCCACCCACCCCACCCTCCAACTGTGCGATCGCCTCGGCCGTGTCAGCCACTCTTAAGTCGGTCACACCAGCTGTTCCACTCCAGCAAGATCCTTCCAACAAAAAGTGAAGTCTGCAGATTTGAGGCACCGTCTGACTGGGGTGATAAGGAAGAACATGCAGATTGTGAGGGAAGCCAGAGATCGTTGACCTTCTGCTTTTTACTTTATTTCTTTCTTTCTTTTTGGGGGGAGTCGGTATCGCAGGACTGTCCGCCCAGTTTATTTTGGGTGTGGCTGACAGGATCTATCGAACTGAGGGGTTGCGCAAAAGAAATTTCAGTCTCGCCGCGCTCGGATGCCACAGAGAGGGGCAGTTACTCTTGCTCCGAGGCATTTGTCTGTCAGAGTAACGGTTCGTGCCACATCCCGGCTAAAGGTTGGATACGTGTGTGTATTGTTCTTTCGTTGAGCTGCTCACGTTTTTATCCGATGTCAAACACTCTGCTGATACATCGAGATGTGCTGTTGAAAATGGTTAGTGTTCCATGCGAGATTAAAGCAGCTGAGAGAGAGAGACAGAGACGGAGAGACAGAAAGAGCAAAGAGCCCTGGCTCTTTGGACAGAGACAGAGACACAGATTGGTTAACAGCCAGCCAGAATTACATAGGAAGAGAGAGAGTGAGTTTGGAAAAAGAAAGAGACTGCCCACGCCAGCGTGTGCGTGTGCGTGTGTGTGTGTGTTAAAGGGAGAGAGAGTACCAGATGTCAAGACTGACTTGAGAAAGAAAGGAGGAGCATTTACATACTTCCTATTTATGAACGACGTATGTATACACGGATGCTGCACTAAGTGCATACTTTGTATCCTCCACACAGACATATGTGTGTGCGCGCGCGCGCACACACACACACACACACACACACACACACACACACACACAAGCAGCAGCAGCAGCAGCAGCCCTGTCAAAGCCATACATTCAGAGACATTCCACTGGATCCACACCTTTCTGTGACAGGACTGTCCGTCACGTGATCATGTTTCGGGACTGGCCGTCACGTGATCATGTTTCGGGACTGGCCGTCACGTGATAATGTTTCGGGACTGTCCGTCACGTGATAATGTTTCGGGACCGTCCGTCACGTAATCATGTTTCGGGACTGGCCGTCACGTGATAATGTTTCGGGACTCTCCGTCAAGTCATAATGTTTCGGGACCGTCTGTCACGTGATCATGTTTCGGGACCGTCCGTCACGTAATCATGTTTCGGGACTGGCCGTCACGGGATAATAGTCACGGACTGGCCGTCACGTGCTAATTGTTGCGGACTGGCGTCACGTGCTAATTGTTGCGGACTGGCCGTCACGTGCTAATTGTTGCGGACTGGCCGTCACGTGCTAATTGTTGCGGACAGTGTGCGGGTCTTCAGCACAGCTGTCTTGCCAACTGACCATGACGCCGGGGAACGTTCCAGCATTGAGATGTCTTGCTGCCGGTATATCCCAGACATGGGTAAGACAACCAGACCCCATGACGCCGGGGTATGTTCCAGCATTGAGATGTCTTGCTGCCGGTATATCCCAGACATGGGTAGCGACAACCAGACCCCATGACGCCGGGGTATGTTCCAGCATTGAGATGTCTTGCTGCCGGTAGATCCCAGACATGGGTAGCGACAAGCAGACCCCATGACGCCGGGTTCCAGCATTGAGATGTCTTGCTGCCGGTATATCCCAGACATGGGTAGCGACAACCAGACCCCATGACGCCGGGGTATGTTCCAGCATTGAGATGTCTTGCTGCCGGTATATCCCAGACATAGGTAGCGACAACCAGACCCCATGACGCCGGGGTATGTTCCAGCATTGAGATGTCTTGCTGCCGGTATATCCCAGACATGGGTAGCGACAAGCAGACCCCATGACGCCGGGGTATGTTCCAGCATTGAGATGTCTTGCTGCCGGTATATCCCAGACATGAGTAGCGACAACCAGACCCCATGACGCCGGGGAACGTTCCAGCATT
This sequence comes from Babylonia areolata, assembly GCF_041734735.1. NCBI lineage: Eukaryota > Metazoa > Mollusca > Gastropoda > Neogastropoda > Buccinidae > Babylonia > Babylonia areolata. The sequence continues at coordinate 6,803,993 of NC_134895.1, read as the reverse complement.
GAGATGTCTTGCTGCCGGTATATCCCAGACATAGGTAGCGACAACCAGACCCCATGACGCCGGGGTATGTTCCAGCATTGAGATGTCTTGCTGCCGGTATATCCCAGACATGGGTAGCGACAAGCAGACCCCATGACGCCTGGGTATGTTCCAGCATTGAGATGTCTTGCTGCCGGTATATCCCAGACATGGGTAGCGACAACCAGACCCCATGACGCCGGGGAACGTTCCAGCATTGAGAGGTCTTGCTGCCGGTATGTCCCAGACATGGGTAGCGACAACCAGACCCCATGACGCCGGGGTATGTTCCAGCATTGAGATGTCTTGCTACCGGTATATCCCAGACATAGGTAGCGACAACCAGACCCCATGACGCCGGGGAACGTTCCAGCATTGAGAGGTCTTGCTGCCGGTATGTCCCAGACATGGGTAGCGACAAGCAGACCCCATGACGCCGGGGTATGTTCCAGCATTGAGATGTCTTGCTGCCGGTATGTCCCAGACATAGGTAGCGACAACCAGACCCCATGACGCCGGGGTATGTTCCAGCATTGAGATGTCTTGCTGCCGGTAGATCCCAGACATAGGTAGCGACAACTAGACCCCATGACGCCGGGGTATGTTCCAGCATTGAGATGTCTTGCTGCCGGTATATCCCAGACATGGGTAGCGACAACCAGACCCCATGACGCCGGGGAACGTTCCAGCATTGAGATGTCTTGCTGCCGGTATATCCCAGACATGGGTAGCGACAACCAGACCCCATGACGCCGGGGTATGTTCCAGCATTGAGATGTCTTGCTGCCGGTATATCCCAGACATGGGTAGCGACAACCAGACCCCAGCCAACGTGCACGCCAAGAGGTTGGACGGTGCTCATTAAATCGGTAAACGTTAGTTTTGAATGCGTTTCCAAGATTTCGCCTGTCCACTGGAGCTCTGTGTGCATGTGTGTAATTTGTGTGTGTGTGTGTGTGTGTCTCTGTGTGTGTCTGTGCGTGCGTGCGTGTGAGTGTGCACTGGAGCCCTGTATGTGTGTATGTGTTTGTGTGTGTGAGTGATGAGAGAGAGAGAGTGTGTGTGTGTGTGTGTGTGTGTTAGAGAGAGAGAGTGTGTGTGTGTGTGTATGTGTGTGCGTGTGTGTGTGTGTGTGTGTGTGTGTGTGTGTGTGTGTGTGTGTGCGTGCGTGCGTGTGGGTGTGCACTGGAGCCCTATATGTGTGTTTGTGTGTGTGAGTGAGTGATGAGAGAGAGAGAGTGTGTGTGTGTGTGTGTGTGTGTGTGTGTGTGTTAGACACAGAGAGAGAGAGAGAGAGAGAGAGAGAGAGAGAGTGTGTGTGTTAATGTTATTTTTTCTCCCATTTTTCCTTTTATCCTTTTTCTTTAAAGAAAGTTTAATTCATTTTGTTTTTGTTTTCAAGCGTCTGTACTGTCGACATCATTTTTTTACACGAATTGATTGATTATTTAATTAATGAGACAGACATAAATCAAATAAAGATTTTTTTTTTAACAAGTGGAAGGAAGCAGGCGGATATGTTGGGGGTGGGAGTGGAGGAGGAGGGAGTGTGGAGGAAGGTATTTATTTAATTATTTATTTATTAAGATGTCTTGCTATAGCGCATATTCGTGAAGCTCTATGCGCTGTAGGAATCAGACAACACTGGCAACACGGGACTACAGTACAGTCAGGAAGACGGCACAGTTTTGGGGTGCGTGTGGGGGGGTTGGGGGGGGGGGAGGGGGCGTCGGAGGGGGGGGGGAGGTTGAGAGAAGGGTTGGCGGGGGGGGGGGGGGGGGGTGTAGTGAGCATTGCTGCAGGTGTTGTCTTGTTGTTCCGTCTGTGTTTCTCCTGTGTCCCTGTCAGGACTGGGGCTGCACCTGTGTCTGTGCCTCTATCATTGGCACTGACACACACAGGGGGTGCGGGCAGGGCGAACTGACGGTGAGACAGAGAATGTGCAACGTGCCACTATGGGGGGGAGTTTGGTTTTGAATTAACCCTATGCACACCATCAAATTGTATATCATCAGATAACTCTTAGTGGGTCAGTGAGCGTGACTGTCCTGAACGCGGTCTTCACAGTCTTGCCATGTTTCATTATCTCTACGAGAGATACCATGAACAATAATTAAAAAAAATAATTAATATTGTTCCGTTTGGACTGGCCTTCAAGATCATCCACTTTTTTGTGTCAGAGATTCAAGTTCAGAGTTTATTTTTTTCGTTTTCAGAGCTACAGAGAGAGAGAAAGGCTGAGAGATATACAGACGGTGAGAGAGAGAGGGGAGAGAGAGAGAAAGAGAGAAAGAGTGAGAGGGTGATACATACTGCCAGAGAGAGAGAGGCTAGAAAGAAAGAAAGAGAGAGAGGGCGATACAGACGGCCAAAGAGAGAGAGGAAAGAGAGAGAGGCTAGAAAGAAAGA
>NC_134895.1:6789066-6799066 GCF_041734735.1 Babylonia areolata | reverse complement strand
CTTTGTTCTCTCCCCCCCCCCCCAACCCCCACCCTCTCTCTCTTTGAAAAAAATTATATCACGGACATTTGGGGCCATTTGGGTCTGTCGTTTCATATCCCTGGGAAATAGTTCGAAGATGAGAGGTTTGAAATGTTTTTTTATTTGTTTGTTTGTTTGTTTTTTATAATGTAGTTTTTATTTGTTTGTTTATTGTTGGGTAGTTTGATTTTCGGTTTTTTGTTGTTGTTTTTGTTTTTTGTTTACTTGCTTGTTTTGTTGTTTTTTTGTGTGGGGGGGAGCGCTCGGGTGGGGGGGGGGGAGGAGGCTGGGCTGAGTGGGTAAGGGGGGGGGGGGTGGAGGGTGTTGTGGGGAGTTTTCCAGAGACGGCTGTGAACTGTCGAAAGGGCGTGACTGTTGCTGCTTTGGGCCACGACAAGACAGATGATGATGACGGTTGTGGAGGTGATGGGGGTGATGGAGGTGGTGGAAGAGAAAGTTCCGTTTGGCAAGTCAGTTTAGTTTGATAACATTCGTCTTTTGTATTCTCCACGGCGCTGCTCTGCGCATGCGTGTGGGCCCCAGGTGGTCCAGGTCATTAGTCTTCATTAACAGTTGTCACGTGCCGACATCACTTGTGGGGGGGGGGGGGGGGGGGTAGGGTGCTGCCGCTGATGATAGAGGCACACACAGTGGGAGTGTAGGGAAGGTGTTAGCAGACGGGGGTGGGGAGGGGAGGCAGGGGAAGGAGGGAGGAGGGGGTCAGGAATAGCATTAAACGGGCTGAGGGGAAAGTTAAACAGACCTGAGAATCAAACAGACTTAGATTATTAAACAGCTTTGAGGAGAGTAGAATGTTAGACTGTGAGGACAGTATTAAACAGACATGGCGATAATGGAATGTTAGACTGTGAGGACAGTATTAACAGACTGTGGAGAGTGTTGAACAGACTGTGGAGAGTGTTGAACAGACTGTGGAGAGTGTTGTACAGACTGTGGAGAATGTTAAACAGACTGTGGAGAGTTGAACAGACTGAGGAGAGTGTTGAACAGACTGAAGATAGTGTTGAACAGACACAGACTGTGGAGTGTTGAACAGACTGTGGAGTGTGTTGAACAGACTGTGGAGAATGTTGAACAGTATGTGTGTCTCTGTGTGTGTGCGTGCGTGAAAGAGACAGACAGACAGAGAGACAGACAGAGATAGAGAGAGAGAGATAAAGGGAACAGACAGACCCCACAGCCAGAAACATAACAGAGGCAGCTGATGGTTATGACAACCCGCAGACATAGCAGCATATCCGCCAACAATAATTGTGTATGCTGGATCACTTTGCCATCCTGGTACATCAAATACAAAAGGGTGTTTTCCCTTGTGTGCGCACGCACGAGGGGGGTGGGTTGGGTGGAGTGAGTAATGACAGATCACAGCCAGCAAGACACCCAGCAGTGACTGTAAAGAAAGACCACAGCCAGCAAGACACCCGGCAGTGACTGTAATGACAGACCACAGCCAGCAAGACGCCCAGCACTGACTGTAATGACAGACCACAGCCAGCAAGACACCCAGCACTGACTGTAATGGCAGACCACAGCCAGCAAGACACCCAGCACTGACTGTAAAGAAGACCACAGCCAGCAAGACACCCAGCACTGACTGTTATAGCAGACCACAGCCAGCAAGACGCCCAGCACTGACTGTAATAGCAGACCACAGCCAGCAAGACGCCCAGCACTGACTGTAATGACAGACCACAGCCAGCAAGACACCCAGCAGTGACTGTAATGACAGACCACAGCCAGCAAGACACCCAGCACTGACTGTAATGACAGACCACAGCCAGCAAGACACCCAGCACTGACTGTAATGACAGACCACAGCCAGCAAGACACCCAGCACTGACTGTAATGACAGACCACAGCCAGCAAGACGCCCAGCACTGACTGTAATGGCAGACCACAGCCAGCAAGACACCCAGCACTGACTGTTATAGCAGACCACAGCCAGCAAGACACCCAGCACTGACTGTAATGGCAGACCACAGCCAGCAAGACACCCAGCACTAACTGTAATGACAGACCACAGCCAGCAAGACACCCAGCACTGACTGTAATGGCAGACCACAGCCAGCAAGACACCCAGCAGTGACTGTAATGGCAGACCACAGCCAGCAAGACACCCAGCACTGACTGTAATGGCAGACCACAGCCAGCAAGACACCCAGCACTGACTGTAATGACAGACCACAGCCAGCAAGACACCCAGCACTGACTGTAATGACAGACCACAGCCAGCAAGACACCCAGCAGTGACTGTAATGGCAGACCACAGCCAGCAAGACGCCCAGCAGTGACTGTAATGGCAGACCACAGCCAGCAAGACGCCCAGCAGTGACTGTAATGACAGACCACAGCCAGCAAGACACCCAGCAGTGACTGTAATGGCAGACCACAGCCAGCAAGGCACCCAGCACTGACTGTAATGACAGACCACAGCCAGCAAGACACCCAGCACTGACTGTAATGACAGACTACAGCCAGCAAGGCACCCAGCACTGACTGTAATGACAGACCACAGCCAGCAAGACACCCAGCACTGGCTGTAAAGAAAGACCACAGCCAGCAAGACACCCAGCACTGACTGTAATGACAGACCACAGCCAGCTAGACACCCAGAACTGACTGTAATGACAGACCACAGCCAGCAAGACACCCAGCACTGACTGTAATGACAGACCACCGCCAGCAAGACACCCAGCACTGACTGTAATGGGAGACCACAGCCAGTTAGACACCCAGCAGTGACTGTAATGACAGACCACAGCCAGCAAGACACCCAGCACTGACTGTAATGGCAGACCACAGCCAGCAAGATACCCAGCAGTGACTGTAATGGCAGACCACAGCCAGCAAGACACCCAGCACTGACTGTAATGACAGACCACAGCCAGCAAGACGCCCAGCACTGACTGTAATGACAGACCACAGCCAGCAAGACGCCCAGCACTGACTGTAATGACAGACCACAGCCAGCAAGACACCCAGCACTGACTGTAATGACAGACCACAGCCAGCAAGACACCCAGCACTGACTGCGAAAAAAAGAAGAAGAAAGCAGTGAAAGACAGATGAACACTGCAGGTTTCTTTTTCTTTTCTTTTTTTTAAATGTCTCCGATTCTTCTCTCTCTCCAATATACTTCCTTTGAATAATAATGTTAATAGGTACACTGAAAATTATGGTTTAAAACATTGTGCTTTTTTGCCAAGTTGAACTAGAAGGTGAATGTCATCTGTTGTTCATTTATTCTGTATACATTGATGTAAACTTTCTTCAATAGTCACTCAGAGAGGTTCCCACACAGCACACACATAGTCACTCAGAGAGGTTCCCATACGGCACACACATAGTCACTCAGAGAGGTTCCCATACGGCACACACATAGTCACTCAGACAGGTTCCCATACGGCACACACATAGTCAGAGAGGTTCCCACACGGCACACACAGTCACTCAGAGAGGTTCCCACACGGCACACACATAGTCACTCAGACAGGTTCCCATACGGCACACACATAGTCACTCAGAGAGGTTCCCACACGGCACGGCACACACATAGTCACTCAGAGAGGTTCCCACACAGCACACACATAGTCACTCAGAGAGGTTCCCATACGGCACACACATAGTCACTCAGACAGGTTCCCATACGGCACACACATAGTCACTCAGAGAGGTTCCCACACGGCACGGCACACACATAGTCACTCAGAGAGGTTCCCACACAGCACACACATAGTCACTCAGAGAGGTTCCCATACGGCACACACATAGTCACTCAGAGAGGTTCCCACACGGCACACACATAGTCACTCAGAGAGGTTCCCACACGGCACACACATAGTCAGAGAGGTTCCCACACGGCACACACACAGCACTCAAGAGAGGTTCCCACACGGCACACACACAGTCACTCAGAGAGGTTCCCACACAGCACACACTCATAGTCACTCAGACAGGTTCCCATACGGCACACACATAGTCACTCAGAGAGGTTCCCACACGGCACACACATAGTCACTCAGAGAGGTTCCCATACGGCACACACATAGTCACTCAGACAGGTTCCCATACGGCACACACATAGTCACTCAGACAGGTTCCCATACGGCACACATAATAGTCACTCAGAGAGGTTCCCATACGGCACACATAATAGTCACTCAGAGAGGTTCCCATACGGCACACATAATAGTCACTCAGAGAGGTTCCCATACGGCACACACATAGTCACTCAGAGAGGTTCCCATACGGCACACACATAGTCAGAGAGGTTCCCACACGGCACACACATAGTCAGAGAGGTTCCCACACGGCACACACATAGTCACTCAGACAGGCTCCCACACGGCACACACAAATAATAGTCACTCAGAGAGGTTCCCATACGGCACACACACAGTCACTCAGAGAGGTTCCCATACGGCACACACATAGTCACTCAGAGAGGTTCCCACACGGCACACACATAGTCACTCAGAGAGGTTCCCACACGGCACACACATAGTCACTCAGAGAGGTTCCCATACGGCACACACATAGTCACTCAGAGAGGTTCCCACACGGCACACACATAGTCACTCAGAGAGGTTCCCACACGGCACACACATAGTCACTCAGACAGGTTCCCATACGGCACACACATAGTCACTCAGACAGGTTCCCATACGGCACACACATAGTCACTCAGAGAGGTTCCCACACGACACACACATAGTCACTCAGAGAGGTTCCCACACGGCACACACATAGTCACTCAGAGAGGTTCCCACACGGCACACACATAGTCACTCAGAGAGGTTCCCATACGGCACACACATAGTCACTCAGAGAGGTTCCCATACGGCACACACACAGTCAGAGAGGTTCCCACACGGCACACACATAGTCAGAGAGGTTCCCACACGGCACACACATAGTCACTCAGAGAGGTTCCCACACGGCACACACATAGTCAGAGAGGTTCCCACACGGCACACACATAGTCAGAGAGGTTCCCACACGGCACACAGATAGTCACTCAGAGAGGTTCCCACACGGCACACACATAGTCACTCAGAGAGGTTCCCACACGGCACACACATAGTCACTCAGAGAGGTTCCCACACGGCACACACATAGTCACTCAGAGAGGTTCCCACACGGCACACACATAGTCACTCAGACAGGCTCCCACACGGCACGGCACAAATAATAGTCACTCAGACAGGTTCCCATACGGCACACATAATAGTCACTTAGACCGAGAGACACAGACAGAGAGAGAGAGAGAGAGAGAGAGATGGCTGTGCTGACAGATACAAAGCTCCGAGTCTCCACCATTTTCAGCAAAACAATCAATCTCTTCTGCGCGCGGACACAGACACAGAATGAGAAAGTAGAGAAAAAGAGAGAAAGCCACAGAGATATATGTTTACATCACGATATATGTCTGTGGAGAAAGCGACCTGCAAGGGTGGCGGGGGAGTAGGGGGGTGGGGGGTACAGGGAGGAGATGAGAGAGAGAGAGTGAGTGAGCGAAAGAGAGAGATGATGTTGATGACGGGTCTGTTGACAAGACTTCCAACGGTTCCAGAGTAGAACGACAGTATAATGTATCACAGTCACTTTGTGTGTGAGTTGTGTGTGGTAGGTAGGTAGCCAGTTCTTTATCCACGCAGTTCAGAGCCGTCTCACCACCACTACCCGTTCCCCTCTGACCTCCGACCCACCCATCCCCCAAACCTCCCCTCGCCCACCCCCCCTCGCCCCCCCACACACCACTCCGTCCCCCTCCCCCCCATAACTCCTTCCTACCCCCCACCCCCACCCCCCTCCTCCCAAATAGTAGCAGTGTGCATCCTCCGATAAGGTTCCGCACTCAAACAGCGGTGAAATCTCTCTCCACAGCCCAGAACTGTGGGGTTTTTCACTGACACTACACCTCTCTCAGCCCTGTGAGGTTTTTTCACTGACACTACACCTCTCTCAGCCCTGAACTGTGGGGGTTTTCACTGACACTACACCTCTCTCAGCCCTGAACTGTGGGGTTTTTCACTGACACTAAACCTCTCTCAGCCCTGAACTGTGGGGTTTTTCACTGACACTACACCTCTCTCAGCCCTGAACTGTGGGGTTTTTCACTGACACTAAACCTCTCTCAGCCCTGAACTGTGGGGTTTTTCACTGACACTACACCTCTCTCTGCCCTGTACTGTGGTTTTTTTCACTGACACTACACCTCTCTCAGCCCTGTGGGGGTTTTTTCACTGACACTACACCTCTCTCAGCCCTGTACTGTGGGTTTTTTTCACTGACACTACACCTCTCTCAGCCCTGTGGGTTTTTTCACTGACACTACACCTCTCTCAGCCCTGAACTGTGGGGTTTTTCACTGACACTACACCTCTCTCAGCCCTGTACTGTGGGTTTTTTCACTGACACTACACCTCTCTCAGCCCTGAACTGTGGGGTTTTTCACTGACACTACACCTCTCTCAGCCCTGTGGGTTTTTCACTGACTCTACACCTCTCTCTCAGCCCTGAACTGTGGGTTTTTTCACTGACACTACACCTCTCTCAGCCCTGTACTGTGGGTTTTTCACTGACTCTACACCTCTCTCAGCCCTGAACTGTGGGTTTTTTTCACTGACACTACACCTCTCTCAGCCCTGAACTGTGGGGTTTTTTCACTGACACTACACCTCTCTCAGCCCTGTACTGAGGGGTTTTTCACTGACACTACACCTCTCTCAGCCCTGAACTGTGGGGTTTTTCACTGACACTACACCTCTCTCAGCCCTGAACTGTGGGGTTTTTTCACTGACACTACACCTCTCTCAGCCTGTACTGAGGGGTTTTTCACTGACACTACACCTCTCTCAGCCCTGAACTGTGAGTTTTTTCACTGACACTACACCTCTCTCAGCCCTGAACTGTGAGTTTTTTCACTGACACTACACCTCTCTCTACCCTGTACTGTGGGTTTTTTCACTGACACTACACCTCTCTCAGCCCTGAACTGTGAGTTTTTTCACTGACACTACACCTCTCTCAGTCCTGAACTGTGGGGGTTTTCACTGACACTACACCTCTCTCTGCCCTGTACTGTGGATTTTTTCACTGACACTTCACCTCTCTCAGCCCTGAACTGTGGGGGTTTTCACTGACACTTCACCTCTCTCAGCCCTGAACTGTGGGGGTTTTCACTGACACTACACCTCTCTCAGCCCTGTGGGTTTTTTCACTGACACTACACCTCTCTCAGCCCTGAACTGTGGGGTTTTTTCACTGACACTACACCTCTCTCAGCCCTGTACTGTGGGGTTTTTTTCACTGACACTACACCTCTCTCAGCCCTGAACTGTGGGTTTTTTCACTGACACTACATCTCTCTCTGCCCTGTACTGTGGGTTTTTTCACTGACACTACACCTCTCTCAGCCCTGAACTGTGGGTTTTTTCACTGACACTACACCTCTCTCAGCCCTGAACTGTGGGGGTTTTCACTGACACTACACCTCTCTCAGCCCTGAACTGTGGGTTTTTTCACTGACACTACACCTCTCTCAGCCCTGAACTGTGGGGGTTTTCACTGACACTACACCTCTCTCAGCCCTGAACTGTGGGGGGTTTTTCACTGACACTACACCTCTCTCAGCCCTGAACTGTGGGTTTTTTTCACTGACACTACACCTCTCTCAGCCCTGAACTGTGGGTTTTTTTCACTGACACTACACCTCTCTCAGCCCTGAACTGTGGGGTTATTTCACTGACACTTCACCTCTCTCAGCCCTGAACTGTGGCGTTTTTCACTGACACTACACCTCTCTCTCAGCCCTGTGGGTTTTTCACTGACACTACACCTCTCTCAGCCCTGAACTGTGGGGTTTTTCACTGACACGACACCTCTCTCTGCCCTGTACTGTGGGTTTTTTCACTGACACTACACCTCTCTCAGCCCTGAACTGTGGGTTTTTTCACTGACACTACACCTCTCTCAGCCCTGTGGGTTTTTCACTGACACTACACCTCTCTCAGCCCTGAACTGTGGGGTTTTTCACTGACACGACACCTCTCTCTGCCCTGTACTGTGGGTTTTTTCACTGACACTACACCTCTCTCAGCCCTGTACTGTGGGGTTTTTCACTGACACTACACCTCTCTCAGCCCTGAACTGTGGGGTTATTTCACTGACACTTCACCTCTCTCAGCCTTGAACTGTGGGGTTTTTCACTGACACTACACCTCTCTCAGCCCTGAACTGTGGGTTTTTTCACTGACACTACACCTCTCTCAGCCCTGAACTGTGGGTTTTTTCACTGACACTACACCTCTCTCTCAGCCCTGTGGGTTTTTTTCACTGACACTACACCTCTCTCAGCCCTGAACTGTGGGTTTTTTGACTGACACTACACCTCTCTCTCAGCCCTGTGGGTTTTTTTCACTGACACTACACCTCTCTCGGCCCTATACTGTGGGTTTTTTCCACTGACACTACACCTCTGTCAGCCCTGTGGGTTTTTCACTGACACTACACCTCTCTCAGCCCTGTGGGGTTTTCACTGACACTACACCTCTCTCAGGCCTGTGGGTTTTTCACTGCCACTACACCTCTCTCAGCCCTGTGGGTTTTTTCACTGACACTACACCTCTCTCAGCCCTGTGGGGGTTTTCACTGACACTACACCTCTCTCAGCCCTGTGGGGGTTTTCACTGACACTACACCTCTCTCAGTCCTGTGGGTTTTTTCACTGACACTACACCTCTCTCAGCCCTGTGGGGGTTTTCACTGACACTACACCTCTCTCAGCCCTGTGGGTTTTTCACTGACACTACACCTCTCTCAGGGGTTTTGAAAAAAAAGATAACTTTCCTTTCCATACATGCTAGAAAATTATTCTTTTACTCATCCATTCAATCCAATATTGACTACGCTTCCACTCTTTGGGATTGAGCAAGCAGTAATTTACTAAAACCGTTGATTAATATCCACAAAAGAGCCGTAAAACGTACCATTGACAAATCTTCAACATTGACAGAAACTGATTACAAACAAATAGGCATCCTTCCACTTAAGGCTAAACTATTATACAATAAAGGACTGTTCATGCACAAAATCCTTCATGGCAACGCTCCATCCTATCTGACAAATATGTTCAGTTTTAATCATTATCGACACTCACATAAGATAAACCTTCCATTTACTACAATCTTTTTTATGTAAATCAAGCTTTGCATATTCAGGGGAGTGGTTATGGAATTATATCCCAGAAACTTTAAAAGCGGAATCAAATTTTCAAAAATTCAGATCTAACTTACTAATATACATAATGAATCTCTCAAAATTGGCACCTCTTTATCCTAAAATGTACTGATTATGTTCCAATGTCACTGATATTTTATGAATATAGAAAATGAAGTTTGCTATAGATTCACCACCCATGCCCCATCTCTGTCAATCTATCTCTCCTCCTCTTTTTTTCCCCCCCTTAATGATTTGATCATTTCAATGATAGTCTGTCGTGTCGTGCTTAATTAGGTAATGTCCATGCTTTCATTTATGCCTTTTATTTTCATATGTAATTGAGAGAGAGAGAGAGAGTGTGTGTGTGTGTGTGTGTGTGTGTGTGTGTGTGTGTGTGTGTGTGTGTTTTGCGTTTACTTTTTTTCTTTTTTTCCCCTTTTCTTCTTTGCCCTTGAAGGCTGGATGTAAAAAAAGCAGCTGTGCTTACTCCACTACCCTCGTGAAATAAAAATTCGTTTCGTTCCCCCCCGCTCCCCCACCCCTCTCTCTCTCTCTCTCTCTCTCTCTCTCTCTCTCTCTCTCTCTCTCCACTTTCTCTCTCTCCCTTTCTCTCTCTCACCCCCTCTCCCACTCTCTCTCCCTCCCCTTCTCTCTCTCTCCCTCTGTCTCCCTCTCTCTCTCTCTGTCTCCCTCTTTCTCTCTCTGTGTGTCTCTCTCCCTCTGTCTCCCTCTCTCT